>NC_056741.1:119313942-119613942 GCF_019279795.1 Protopterus annectens | reverse complement strand
ATTTACATTAGTATAACATCATACTGATTACATGGGCACATATGTCTTACTTCATCCATATGTAATGCTGTTATATACACAAGCATATCACAGGTTGTGATTCAGTTGCAATCCTGATGAATTTATTGTATGTCAATTGTATTACTATTCCCACGATTACTGAGGTGGTCCCCAGCACCATTTTCAACCATCAGCATTTGTGCCTGTAACTGTTCTTCATGAGATACATCCACCTCATTTGTGACGTGTCTTGTGAAGGCTGCCAGCCCAACTAGCTAGAATGTCGTAAATAATCCTATGTCATTTGTAAATATTAATATGATCCATAGGCTTGTCTTACAAATGTAAGAAAACTATATGCTATGTTTGTGTTAAACTGTATATTATGTGCTGAGCTTCAAGAATGTAACCACAGTGTACTCTGCTCAAGAAGAGCAGAAATTAATATGGACTATATGCCTATGCAAATGTATGTTTTCATGGTAGAAGTTGGAACATACAGAGTTAAGTTGCAAACTCTGAGAAATAAGTAAAGAGTTTTACGATTGTGTTTACCATGCTAGAAGACAGAATGTCTGGAGCTAGAGTTTCTTTATATTGTCTTAAGACAGAAATAATTACTAGGTTTAAAATGTAAAAGTGTTAATTGTTTTATGACTTCCAGTTTCAGGCAAGCTTCTAAGAGATAAGTGCCAGCGTCTAAGAAATAAGTATTTTTCATAGAGACATGTTAAATTCTGTTGGTATCTGTTTAGCCTGGAAACTAGTATCAGGTGTCAAATAGTGATATCTACTAGCTAACCCAGCAGTAATGTGCATTATTAATTTAAGAACTATCTCAGGAAGTCTGTGCATTTTGTATTTGTCTCTGGGTCTGAACACATCCACATTCAGCACTTGCATTTGCTTTGCTCTGTAAGTAAGACTTAGATCATAGTATTTCTCTTAGAGATAGATAGGAATATAGTAAGATCAGTATAGATGTTCCTGTATTTATGTGAGACTGTGCTGCAATATTGTTTTAAAATATTTCATGTGATTCTGAACTCTGTTGTCACTGTATTGAGTTATTGAGTATTGTTGTGTTCTCTTATTATTTATTATGAAATATATTTAAACCTTTTAATTGTAGCTGGTTTGTTAGAGATATTTAAGCTCTCAGAGTACTTGCATATGTATTTGGTAACACTGTACAGGTCACTCCTAAATAGCCTTCAAGTGTTGGACACACTTACCATTTGGATAATAGTAACATTGCACAGTAGAATTGTCACCCTTTGGGAAGGGCCTTATGGTAGCTGATAAAAGTGGTTGGTGGCAGCTGGTACTACCTAATCTGGGCAGAAGGGGGCTTAGCTAGTGAACCTGAGCCTGCCTTCCCCAGGTGTGTCTGTATATTTGTATATAAATCAAATCTCAAAGTGTGTGTGTGTGTGTGTGTGTGTGTGTGTGTGTGTGTGTGTGTGTGTGTGTGTGTGTGTGTGTGTGTGTGTGTGTGTGTGTGTGTGCGTGTGTGCGTGTGTGTGTGTGTGTGTGTGTGAGCTACTTGAGCAGGGACACGAAGCACTGATTGGACAGAGACGGTGCTGGAGGTTTTGGCTAGAACACTCAGCAGAGATCTTAACTCTATAGCTGTGACAGTGGGGAGTCTTATTGGGGATCTGGAGAGAAATGGAGAAACCAGCCCCAGACTGACTGTGATCTCTGTGTGCTCCTAAGGGAAATTGTGCTTTACTGTGTGTGTACTTACATACATACAAATACATACAAACATTTCAAGCATGGGCATAAATGCCCTTCTAGCATGCCAATATACCAAAACACTTGTTCAAATAATGTGTCCAGGCTGTTCTTAAAAATATTTAAACTAGTGCTTGCTTTAATGTAATTTGGTAGTTTGTTCCATGCCTTAGCTATTCTGTCGAGAACCATTTAGTACACTTCTCATTCCTATAGAATCTTCTACATAGGTTGTCTGATGATTCTCTAGTACTTTTTGATAACCCCAAACATTCCCAGAGGTAGTTGTCCCTAAATGCCATATATACCCAAATAAGATCTCCTCTTAGATATCTGTAAGAGACACTGTACAAGTTCAGATATTTTACTCTTTCCAGATTACTTATGCTTGTCTTCTTACATGGTTTCCATATTATCATTCCATACTCATGTTTGGGCCTAATGTAACTAACAAACAATGACTTCATTATTTTTAATTTCCTAGACTTTATAAATCTTTTTATACAACCTATAGTTTTATAACTATTATTAACTCATTGGTTGATATGATTAGAAAAACTCATAGCTGAATCTACCCATACACCTAGGTCCTGAAATGAGTCTGCAGTTTCAGTCACTGTGTGCTGTATTAAATATTTACCTTTCAGTTTATGTCTTCCAAATCTCATATGCTTAATTTTTGAAGTATTTATCAGCATATTATTCTCCTATGCCCAAATGGTCATCCTCCCAATGTGTATGTCCCTCACTGTTGTTAGTGGTGAAGATTGAGGCTCCTTGATTAGTAGGCCAGTGCACGGGTGTCACATATTAATTGTTTGGCAGTGGTGGGATAGCCACATCACATATTAATTGGTTAATAGTGGTGAGATGTTCAAAGGACAAAACCACCACCATAACAGGTACAAGCATGCAAAATATGAAGGTAATGCTACTGAATGCTAGAAGTCTAAACCTCAAAATGCACCCTCTCAAGGCATTCCTAAAAATAGAGAACATCAATATCTGTGCAGTAACTGAGACCTGGTTCAAGGCTCCAGAGAGCACCCCTGCAATACTAGGCTGCAACTCTTACCACACATTTCAGCCACCAAACCTGGACCGAAACACTAAAGGTGGAGGAGTGTCCATATTCACCAAGGATATTCACACCACCAGGCTATTTGCCAAACACAATGCATCTGAAATTCTCCAGGTGCAACTAACACTAGGTAAGACTGCAGTCCAGATTGTAGCTTGCTACAGATCCACCACCATGGTCCAAGATTCTCACTCCACCTTTATAAACATACTGGAAAATATTAAGATACAACCAATCACCCTAATACTGGGTGATTTCAACTACCCTGCTATTAACTGTGAAAACTACTCGTGTGCCAACACCTTTGCCTAACGGTTCTTGGAATTCATAAATTCCAATGCCCTGGATCAACTAATCCATAGTCCCAACAGGAGCTCCAATATCCCAGACCTGGTCATTACCAACATGGGAAATTGATACATGACACCTATGGTCATCCCCTCATTGGTCAGGTCTGATCATAAGCTAATCACCCTTGACATCCACATCCCTCCCCCATCCCCCAGTAATGAAACCTCTTTAAAAAACCTCTCCAAAGCCAACTTCATGCTACTCAAGTCAGAGGTGACAAACTTCATGACACCCATGCAGACATGAACTGAAAGTTTGACTGCTGAATCCTACACTAAGGCACTGTATGAGTACATCCACTCATGCGTGAATTGTGCCATCCCAAATAGAACCAAGACGCTCTCCTCCAAAAAAAGAAAGCCAATCTGGTGGTCCCCTGCCATAAACAAACTTTACAACAAAAGGAAGAAACTGTTGCAGAAAAAAGGAAAATCCCAGGATGCAAAAAACTTCCTTACCAGCCTCAGTGAGAAGCTGAGATCTCTCATAAAATCCTCCAAAGCTAGTTACGAAAATAAAATTGCCAAAGATTCCAAAGACAACCACAAGGCATTCTATAGCTATGTCAAGAATCTAAATAGCAATGCTCAGATCTGCTCTGAGCTACAATAGAATGGCATTAAATATACTGATCCCAAGGATATTGCTAATATCCTGGCAGATAGATTCAGTGCCAAGTTCACCCCCCTCTCACCCCCTAAAAGACCCATCTCAATAAAGAAAGATTGCCAAATTCTGGTAATAATGGCCACACAGGTAAAAACTGCACTCTCCAATGCTAAGAATACAGCATCTGTGGGACCAGACGACATCCCAGGCTGTGTACTACATGAACTTCAAAATGAACTGGCACCTCACCTCATGTTTAATCATAGCTTCACCTCAGGCTTCATTCCCACTGAGTGGCACACAGCTACAGTTATCCCACTCCACAAGGGGGGATCCACCTTGGATCCTGGGAACTACTGCCCCATTAGTCTGATGAGCCTGATCTGCAAGGCCATAGAATGTATTATCATGTAACTTATAAACCAAGACATTGGCAACCTTCAAACACTGGACTCCACCCAGTTTGGGTTTGTGAAGGGCCATTCTTGTCTCCTGAACCTGATTGACTTCTTTGAATCAGTCTCCAGAGCTGTGGATGAGGGTAAGGCGGTCCACACAGCCTATCTGGACCTTGCCAAGGTCTTTGATACAATCCTCCACTCTGGAATCATAGATAAACTTACTAAGATGGGCATTAATCCCTACGTCACTCGATGGGTTGTCAACTGGCTTACTGACAGAGCCCAAACTGTAAAAGTAGCCGACTCCAAATCCAGCTCCAGACAAGTGACAAGTGGAGTACTTTAGGGTTAAATCTTGGGACCACTCTTGTTTAGCATCTACTTCTCTGAAGTGCAGGCCAACACTAAGGGACTCTGGCTAACAAAGTTCGCAGATGACTGCAAACTGGGAGTCATTACTGAATCCCTAAATGATGTGGATATTCTACAAAAGGGCCTTACAGAAACAGATGCTTGATGCCAGAGCCATGGGCTCAAGCTCATTGCCAAGAAATGTATAGTTATCCCCTTTGGGAAAAAACATGTACGCATGAATTACCACATAGGTGGCAGTACACTTAACACCAAAAGTGTGATAAGAGACTTAGGGGCACAGGTGGACAGTGGTCTCACTTTCAATAACCACATCGCCACAACAGTCAGGAATCCTTTTATGTGGCACATCTCATCACTAAGCACTTTTCATCCAGAAAAAAGGAGGTTATTGTCCCTCTGCCCTCATCCCTCATTAGACCCATTATAGAATACAATGCTCTGTTTGGTATGTACCTCTGAAGACATCTGCAACAACATGAAAGGCCGCAAAAATGCCTCACTAAAAGAATCACAGGCCTAAAGCAGATGCCCTATGCTGACCATCTAAAATAACTCCAGCTATACTCTGTCGCATATCGTCTACTCAGAGGCGATCTCTGCTTAACATACAAGGCCATGTCAAACCCAGAGCTGTTGGACATGCTACACTAAAAGAAATTCCAATCCCTCAGAGCCACACACTCCAGGGATCTAAACCTTGTCATCACAATGAACAAAACATGCTGGAGGGATAGGTTCCTGACCCAGAGACTCCCCAGACTCTGGAATAGACTGCCCATACATATCAAGCAGAGTGCCTCTTTGGCCCTCTTCAAAAGGAACATTGACGATTGGATGGGAGATAGGAAATTCACCCCGGGGATCATGTCAGTCGCCCTGCTAGAAAGGGGTCCATGGAAGTAAATAGTGTGGGAAGAAATAGCCAGGGAATTGTTATGGCTAGGCTTGTATAGGCCCTAGGGCTGATAGCCTAGTACCAACCTATGAACCTAATCATATATGAATTGGCTTGTAGTGGTGTGGATATTGAATTCCTGTAGCTTGTGTACAGTGATCACTGAAGGTGTTTTTGTACTCTAAATCAGTCATGCAATGAACAATCAGAGTTCATATCACTATTGTTTTATTTATTTATTTATTTTTAGCTTAGTTAGTCAGGGTGAGCAGGCATTAATGTCAACTGAGGCGTATGGCAAGCTGGCAAAGAGCAAGTTGGCTGACATTTGCCAGGCTAAAGGACTGGTGAATGAAAACCTGACAAAAGCAGACATGATTGCAGCTTTAGTCATAGCTGCATCAGAGAATAGAAACATGGAGGACAATCAGACTGGACATGGAGATGTACAACTCTCAGAAAATGGACAGCTCAACCTTTCCACATAGGACTTAAAAATCCATCTGAAGTTAAAGAGACTTGAGCTGGAGGCCAAGCATTTGGAAATAGAAGCAGCAGAGAGACTGATGTGTCTATAGACTGAGGAGAATGAGAAACTGCTATGCCTGGACACTGAGGAGAAGGAGAGGCAGAGGCAACATGAAAAGGAGATGCTGAGTCTTTGCCAGAGTCATGGAGGTAACGGGGAAGAGAGTAACTGAACCCCAGAAGCAAGAAAGGTCAGTACATTTCTTCCACAATTTGCAGACAGGGATAATTTTGATAGATTCATTCATGTTTGAGAGGGTATGTAAACAGTATAATGTTGACCAAGGGCTCTGGGTATGGTTCCTGACCCCCTTTACTCAATGGTAAAGCTGTAACTGTTCTGTCCAAACTGTCTAATAATGACTTTTTAATTTATAATGTTGCAAATAAATGTTTGTTAGAATTTTTTAACTTAACACCTAAAGCTTATTGGAAAAAGTTTTGTGAGCATAGACACAAGGTAGATGAAAGTATGTGTGAATATGTTGCTGAACTAAGTACTTATTTTCATAGATGGGTGAGTGGATGTCAGGTACAGACTGTTTGGTGAGGGAACAAGCCCTTAGCACTTTGCCTGAGAATATGCGGATCTGGTTAACTGATAGACAATGCCTTACTGTAGATGAGTTATGGAAGAAGGGAGACCTATACCTAGCAAGGAGGGCATCACTGCACAGGAAAGGGACACCCAGTGCTGCTCATGGGTCTTAGGGAACCCATGGTGGGCAGCCCAGACTGCCCCAACAGAATCTGCTAGTAGCAGGGGAAGTCACTAGTCCAGGTACACATCCAGTACCTAGGGTCATATGTTTTAAATGCAACCAGTGGAGCCATGTAGCATATAGATGTATACAGAGGCAAGGTGGGGAACAAAAGGTGGGAGAGCCAGTAAGTGCGAATGACAAAAATGCCAACAGTATGTTGTCTTGAGACAGCAAGGATATCAACTACCACAAGAGGTTATATCCTATCTTAGTGAATGGCAAAGAGACCATTGTAAAGAGAGACATAGCCTCTGACATAACCATTGTGTAGCCTGCAATGGTTACAGAGGAGCATTACTTGTCTGGGCAGTCTACTCCAGTCAAAGCTTTAGGAGTGTCCCCATTCCAAATACCTTTTGCTAGCATTCACCTTGACTGGGATGGTGGAAAAGGAAGCCACCAAGTAGGTGTCTTTGAGGATATCCCTGTAGAAGTCTTGATAGGGAATGATTTTGATAATGCAGTATTGCATGTTCATGCAGTTAGACACAGTCAGGCTTGGAGTCAAGCATGTGGGTCTGGTAGCCTGGGGAGACCCTGACAGACTGCACACTTGCAGCCAGGACTGGTGAGGTGGTTACTTCAGAGAGAGAGCTACCTTGTAGCAGTGAGACTGAAGGTGAGCCACAACTGCTTGAGGGTACTGATGTTCCCTCAGACAGAGTGACTGCAGGGGCAGAGGTGAGTAGTAGTGCCCAGGCTGAGAGTGAGGCACCACTGTCAGAGGATACTAGACACACTGTGGAAGGGAAGCTGGGAAGGGCTACAAAGAGAGAGTTGTAACAGGCTCAGCTCTCAGACCATACATTACAAGTTCTGAGGGAGGTAGCTAGTGAGGCACCTGATTCTAAAGGTAAGGAGGAATCTGTATACTGGGACAAAAGATTACTGTATAGAGAGTGGACCCCTGAGGGAGGGGTAAGAGAATACAGCAGTTGGAAGTGCCCAGAGCCTACCACCTGGCCATTCTAGCCATAGACCATGATATTCCCTTTGCAGGTCATATGGGCATAAAACATACAAAGAGATGTATTATGCAGAACTTTTATTGACCTGGGATTTCCAGAGATGTAACAGGATACTGCAGTACCTGTGAGCAGTGCCAACAGGTAGGCAAGGCAGGAGACAAGGTGAAAGGTCCTTTGATGCCTTTGTCTGTGATTAAGGAGCCATTTCAGAGGGTAGCTATGGATATTGTGGAGCCTCTGGGTACCCCAAATTCCACAGGGTAAAGTATATCCTAGTGGTAGTAGATTATGCTACCAGATACACTGAGGCAGTGGCTCAGTCTTACATTGAAGCAGAAAAGGTGACACATGCTTTGTTAGAAAATTTCAGCAAGGTAGGTTTCCCAAAGGAAATACTGACTGACAGAGGTTTCAGTTTTATGTCAGTCCTGCTGGCTCTCTGTGGAAGTACTGTGGAGTGAAGCACGTAAAGACCACCCCTTACCATCCCCAGACTAATGGTCTTGTTGAGAGGCTAAACTCTACACTCAAGACCATAACTAAAAGCAAAATCAAACCAAGAATGAAAATCACTTGGCACCACAGGACCCAGAAGCAGATGAAGAAATCAAACAGTCTCCAAAAGATCCTTTAATGTAACCAGGCAAAGTAAGCAAACAACATTGCTGGAAGTTCATTCATGTTAAATACTTCCAGAATCATCACATGACTTCCTGTGAACCTTTCCCAACAGGAAAATCACCATATAAGGAAATTCTAAAATACATTCTTATTATCCGGTTAGATGCTACTAGATACCCAGGTCTGAATGACACCCTCAACATCACTAGTGTTTTGAAATTGAGACAAGCTCGTCTATAACACAGTTTAGAAGAACATAACATCTATTGTTTTATTCACTTTTGAATCCATAAGATTTTATAATATGATAGATGGAATGTTATACATTGGCAACTCAGATAAGAAATGTTTTACAATGCCAGTTAGTAACTCTAGGTTTTAAATTGGAGTTTTGATTTCACCCCCGATGGTTAAAAGGGGTTACTGCACTTATTTGTATTATAAAACTATAAAAACATTTTACAGAATTGTTTTATGACACATTTTAATAGTTTGTATTCAATTTTAAGTTCATTATGCTATTCAGTCGCCAAAACATTTTTAGAAAATGAATTATTTTTAGAAAATGAATTATTTTTAATGATAATAAGAATGTATTTTAGAATTTCCTTATATGGTGATTTTCCTGTTGGGAAAGGTTCACAGGAAGTCATGTGATGATTCTGGAAGTATTTAATGTGAATGAATTTCCAGCAATGTTGTTTGCATTGAGAAAGCTCGCATGTGGTCGAGTGAAAGCGCTTGGAAGATATTGTGGATTTTTACTTTGCCTGGTTATATTAAAGGATCTTTTTGGAGATCTAGCAGCTGTTTGATTTCTTCATCTGCTTATTTTGAAAGCCTTTGTTTATGTGCTTCCAGGTCCTGTGGTGCCAAGTGATTTACACTCAAGACCATGCTACGAGCATTTGCAGACCAGTGTAAGAGGGAATGGGACAAATATTTGCCCCATCTGTTGTTTGCTTACAGAGAGGTTTCCCAGGAATCCACAGGTTTTTCACCCTTTGAGTTGTTGTATGGGCATAGGGAGAGCGGGCCTTCAGATATAATTTGTGATTAGTGTTAAGGTGGGTGTGAATCACACAAGGACTCTGTTGTGGCATATGTCCTAAACCTCAGGGCAAGGCTCAAGGGAACTCATGTGCTTGGCCCAGGAGAACCTGGCAGAAGCCTAACAGCAGAAAAAGTCCTGGTATGACAGGAATTTGTGAGCTAGAGAGTATGCTGTAGGGCAGCAGGTATTGGTTCTCATTCCTGTCAGACAAAACAAACTGCAAGCAGCCTAGGAGGGACCCTACAGGATGGTAAGGAAGGTCAGTGATGTTAACTACATGGTGGAACTGCTAGACTGGAGGCAGGAGCATAAATTGTACCATGTACATGATGAAACCTTACCATGATTGGGATGCCCTTGTGCTGAGTATTTGCACTGGATTGCAGGAGGAATCTGAGGGAGATCTGGTGACTGATCTCCTCAGTGAGGCTCAGACTGATACCTCAGTGGAAGTAGTAGCAATGTCCCAGCAGATATCTCCTACCCAGGTTTGAGAAATCCAAGTGGTGTTACAGGAGCTGGGGGACATATTCACTGAGAATCCAGGGTACACCCACCTAGTGCAGCACCATGTGGATACATGACCCCAAAGTTCTATTAGGCAGGCCCCTTATAGGGTGCCTGAGAGAGTCAAACAGACACTGAGGGAGGAGATACAGGAAATGTTAGAACTAGGAGTAATTCAGGAGTCCAGCAGTCCCTGAGCCTCCTCAATGGTGCTGGTACCAAAGAAGGAAAGCAGCACCAGGTTCTGTGTGGACTACCGGAAATTAAATTGTCTCACAGAGTCAGATGCTTACCCCATGCCTAGGACAGATGAAACCTTGGAGCAGTTGGGTGGGGCTAAGTATCCTATCACCATTGATCTTGCCAAGGGTTACTAGTAGGTGCCCTTGACTCCTAGTGCTACAGAGAGATCAGTCTTTGTGACTCCTTTTGGCCTGTATGAGTTCAGAAAGAGGCCCTTTGGGATGACAAATGTTCCAACAACTTTTCAGAGGCTGGTAGATTGTACCCTAGCAGGATCAGGAGATTTTGCCCTTGCTTATCTAGATGATATTGCCATCAACAGCCATTCCTGGCAAGAGCACCTTCAGCATGTCAGGGAGATGCTCAGAAGACTACAGGGGGCAGGGTTGACCATTAAGCCCAGCAAATGTCAGGTGGGTATGGCAGAGGTCTCCTACCTAGGACAAAGAGTGGTAAGTGGTAAGATCAGGACAGAACCTACCAAAGTGGAAGTTATTCAGGCATGGCCTGCACCTGTTACCAAAAAGCAGGTAAAGATATTTTTAGGGACAGCAGGGTACTACAGAAAGTTTCCCCCAATTATAGTACCATAGCTGCTCCCCTCAAAGACCTGGCAAGGAAAAACAGGCCAGATAAGGTAGCATGGACCCAAAATAGGAGCAGGCATTCCAGAAACTTAAAGGAGCTTTGGGAGGACCCCCTGTGTTAGCCAGTCTAGATTACAGCAAAGATGTTGTTGTGCAGGTGGATGCTTCAAACCATGGGGTGGGGGCTGTACTTAGCCAGATTTCTTCAGAGGAAGAAGAGCGCCCAGTGGTTTATCTCAGTTGTAGCCTCCAACCCATGGAGGAATGCTATTTAACTGTAGAAAAGGAATGTCTAGCCATAATGTGGACATTGCAGAAACTTCAGCCTTATCTGTATGGAAGGAAATTCACTGTAGTTACAGACCACAATCCCTTAACATGGCTATATCGAGCCAACCAGCAAAATGCCGAGTTACTAAGGTGGTGTCTAGCATATGATATGTCAGTCCAGCACTGCAGTGGGGTTAGCAATGCCAATGAAGATGGGCTCCCAAGACAGGGAATGGGGTAATGTTTTCCCAGATAGGCTTAACCCTCTCAAGCAACATTTCTTAAGGGTCAGTTGAAAAAATAGTTTGAGTTCTCATGGGGGGGGGTTGTGAAGGCTGCCAGCCCAGATAGCTAGAATTTTGTAAATAATCCTATGTCATTTGTAAATATTAATATAATCCATAGGCTTGTCTTACAAATGCAAGAAAACTATATGTGATGTGTGTGTTAAACTGTATGTCATGTGATGAGCTTCAAAAATGTAACCACAGTGTACCCTGCTGGAAAAGAGCAGAAATGTATATGGACTATATGCCTCTGCAAATGTAAGTTTTCATGGAAGAAGTTGGAACATACAGAGTTAACTTACAAACTCTGAGAAAAAAAAGTAAATAGTTTTATGACTGTGTTTACCACAGCAAGAAGACAGAATGTCTGCAGCTACAGTTCCTTTCTATTGTCTTAAAACAGAAATAATTATTAGATTTAGAATGTAAGTGTTTTACGACTTCCAGTTTCAGGCAAGCTACTAAGAGATAAATGTCAGCTTCTAAGAGATAAGTATTTTTCATAGAGACATGTTAAATTCTGTTGGTATCTGTTTAGCCTGGGAACTAGAGGCAGGTGTCAAATAGTGATGCTATCTAGCTAACCCAGCAGTAATATGTATTATTAATTTAAGAACTATCTCAGAGAAAAAGTCAGTGCATTTTGTATTTGTCTCTGGATCTGAACACATCCACATTCAACACTTGCATTTGCTTTGCTCTGTAAGACATAGATCATAGTATTTCTCTTAGAGATAGATAGGAATATAGTAAGATCAGACTAGATGTTTTCCGTATTTATGTGAGACTGTCCTGCAATGTTTTAAAATATTTCCCGTGATTCTAAACTCTGTTGTCACTGTATTGAGTTAGTCAGTATTTTCTTGTTCTTTCATTATTTATTATCAAATATATTTAAACCTTTTAATTGTGGCTGGTTTGTTAGTGATATTTAAACTCATAGAGTATTTGCATATGTATTTGATAACACTGTTCAGGCCACTCCTAAATAGCCTTCAAGTCTTGGACACACTAACCATATTGATAATAGTAACATTGCCCAGTAGAATTGGTCACCCTTTGGGAAGGGCCTTATGGTAGCTGATAAGAGTGGTTGGTGGCAGCTGGTACTATCTTATAGTCTGGGTAGAAGGGGGCATAGCTAGTGAGCCTGTGCCAGCCTGCCCCAGGAGTGTCTGTTTGTTTGTATATAAATCAAATCTCAAAGTATGTGTGTCAGCTACTTGGGCAGGGACATGAAGCACTGGTTGGACAGAGAGAGTGCTGGATGTTTTGGCTTGACCACTCAGCTGAGATCTTAACCTTATAGCTATGCCAGTGGGAAGTCCTATTGGGGATCTGGAGAGAGAGGGAGAAACCTTCCCAAGACTTGACTAGAATCTCTGTGTGCTCTTAAGGGAAAATGTACTTTACTATGTGCGTTCTTCTCATCCTCCCAATGTGCACATCCCTCACAGGTGTTAGTGGTGAGAATTGAGGCTCCTTAATTACTGGGCCAGTGCAGGAGCATCACATGTTCATATATGGTATCCGAGAAAATTACACACCACACAGCTTTCCAATGAAAAACATATAAGCATATGATGAACAAATGGTGTAATTACAAGACATAGGTAGAGTTGTATGACTATGTAAACAGAGCCAACATGTGGCATGTGATGCATGCTCAAGGTTGCATTTGGAAGTGTTGTTAAAAATATATTTTTTTAAATGAGTATGAATCATTAAAGCAAATACACAACTAAGTGGAGAGTTGTTTGTGGATGCCACCAGCCATACCAAACTGGAGAAAATAAATAATCTGCACCCTGACAGTTTGGATAAAACTTAACATCCCTGTCTCCACTAGTCATCAGCCAAAGTATAAATGCAAACTTTACTTAGCATGTTTTCTCATGACAGAAAGTCATATGTGCACTATCTAATGCTAAAAGAATGTCATCAGTGGGCCCAGCCAACATGCAAGGTTGCCTTTCCAGAACTTAAACCCTAACCTAGCAGACAAACTTGGATTCCTACTTAAACACAGCCTCCAGGCAGCCTGTCACCTGGCAGAATGGGATACAGCAACAGTCATCCATCTAGACAAAAGGGGAACACCACCTGAGCCAGGGAATTATAGACCCATAAGCCTGATTTGCCTCATTTGTGAATCAGACCAAAGAATTATCATGGACCTTATCAAAAAGGGCAGAGGTTCTATCCCGAATGTGTTGGCAACACATTTTTTAATTTGTTAAGGCTACACCATGCCAGTTAAATCTTGCTGACTTCTTCAAGAAGGTCACAAAATGAATAGGCTCATAGGTTGATAGGTAGGTACTAGGCTATTGGCCCTAGGGTCTGTATAAGCCTAGCCAAAAAGGTACCCTGGCTTTCGCCACCCAAGAAAATTATTTTCCTGTGCCCCAGTCGAACAGAGCCACAGAAGTGATCCCCAGGGTGAACTTCCTATTTCCCATCCAATCATCAAGATTCTTCTTGAAGAGTGCTAATGAGGAGCTTTGTTTCACATAGATAAGTAGTTTGTTCCAGAGTCTGGGAAGTCTCTGGGACAGGAATCTATCCCTCCAGCATGTTCTGTTTATTGTGGTGATAAGGTTTAGGACCCTAGAGCATGTAGCTTGGAGGGATTGGGATTTCTTTAAGTGGAGCATGTCCATCAGTCCTGGGTTTGACATATCTTTGTATGTTAGACAGAGATTGCCTCTGAGTAGGCGATATGCGATGGAGTAAAACTGGAGTTTTTTGAGACGGTCTGCATAGGGCATCAGTTTGAGGCCAGTAATCCTCTTTGTGAGGTATTTCTGTGGCCTTTCCAGTTGTTCATAGGTTCATAGGTAGGTATTAGGCTATCAGCCCTGGGGCCTATACAAGCCCAGACAAAAAGGTACCCTGGCTTTTCCCACCCAAGAAAATTATTTTCCTGTGCCACTGTCAAGCAGAGCCACAGAGGTGATCCCCAGTGTGTATTTCCTATTTCCCGCCCAATCATCAAGATTTTTCTTGAAGAGTGCTAATGAGGAGCTTTGTTTGATATAGATAGGTAGTTTATTCCAGAGTATGGGAAGTCTCTGGGACAGGAATCTATCCCTCCGGCATGTTCTGTTTATTGTGTTGACAAGGTTTAGGTCCCTAGAGTGTGTAGCTTGGAGGGATTGGGATTTATTTAAGTGGAGCATGTCCAACAGCTCTGGGTTTTACATAGCTTTGTATGTTAGGCAGAGATCACCTCTGAGTAGGCGATATGCGATGGAGTAAAGCTGGAGTGTTTTGAGACGGTCTGTGTAGGGCATCTGTTTGAGGCCAGTAATCCTCTTTGTGAGGTATTTCTGTGACCTTTCCAGTTGTTGTAGATGTCTTGTGAGGTACATACCAAAAGGGGCATTGTACTCTATAATGGGTCTAATGAGTGAGTAGTAGAGGGGAACAATAACCTCTTTTTTTCTGGATGAGAAACCTTTTGTGATGAGGTGTGCCATGTAGAAGGATTTCCTAACTACTGTGGCAATGTGATTATCAAAGGAGAGTCTACTGTCCACTTGTGTCCCAAGGTCTCTTATCACACTTTCGGTGTTGAGTATACTACCACCTATGTTGTAGTTCATGGGTACAGAGATTTTACCAAAGAGGATGACAATGCACTTTTTGCCCTTAAGCTTGAGGCCATGGCTTTGACACCAGGTATCTGCTTCAGTGAGGCCCTTTTGTAGGATGTCCACATCATTAGGGGTTTCAATTATGGCTCCTAATTTGCAGTCATCTGTGAACTTCATTAGCTAAAGACCTTCTGTGTTAGTCTGTAGTTCAGAGAAGTAGATACTAAACAGGAGAGGACCCAGGACTGAACCCTGTGGTACTCCACTTGTCAATGGTCTGAAGTCGGATTTGGGGTCTGCTGCTCTCACAGTGTGGGTTCTGTCAGTGAGCCAGTTGGCAACCCATCTTGTGACATAGGGATTTATACCTAATTTAGTGACTTTATCTATAATTTCAGAGTGGGGGATGGTGTTGAAAGCCATGGCAAGATCTAGATAGGCTGTGTGAACCATCTTACCCTTGTCTACAGCTTTGGTGACTGCTTCAAAGAAGTCTATCAGGTTTAGGAGACATGATTTGACTTTCACAAACCCGAACTGGGTGGGGTTCAGAGTTTGGAGATTACCAATGTCTTTGTTTATAAGTTCCATGATAATACGTTCCATGGCCTTGCAGACCAGGTTCATCAGGATAATGGGACGGTAGTCCACAGGGTCCGTGGTGACTACCCCCTTGTGGAGTGGGATAACCATCGCTGTGTGCCGTTCAGCAGGCACAAAGCCTGAGGTGAGGCTATGAATGAACATGGTACTTAGGTGGGGTGTCAGTTCATTCTGTAGTTCATGTAGAACGCAGCCTGGGATGTTGTCTGGTCCCATGGATGCTGTGTTCTTGGCTTTGGAGAGTGTGGTTTTTACTTGTGCAGCCGTGATTACAGGAACTTTGCATTCTTCCGGTATAGAGATGGGCTCTTTAAGGGGTGAGAGGGGGGTAAAGTTAGCACTGAACCTATCTGCCAGGATGTTGGCAATATCAGTTGTAGATGTCTTGTGATGTACATACCAAAAGGGGTGTTGTACTCTATAGTGGGTCTAATGAGTGACGAGTAGAGGGGAACAATGACCTCTTTTTTTCTGGATGAGAAACCTTTTGTGATGAGGTGTGCCACGTAGAAGGATTTCCTGACTACTGTGGCAATGTGATTATCAAAGGAGAGACTACTGTCCACCTCTGTCCCAAGGTCTCTTATCACACTTTCAGTGTTAAGTAGACTACCACCTATGTGGTAGTTCATGGGTACAGAATTTTTACGAAAGGGGATGACAATGCACTTTTTGGCATTGAGCTTGAGGCCATGGCTTTGGCACCAGGCATCTGTCCCAGTGAGGCCCTTTTGTATGTTCACATTGTTAGAAGTTTCGATTATGGCTCCTAGTTTGCAGTCATCTGAGAACTTAGTTAGCCAAAGACCTTCTGTTTTAGCCTGTACTTCAGAGAAGTAGATACCAAACAGGAGAGGACCCAGGACTGAACCCTGTGGTACTCCACTTGTCATTGGTCTGAAGTCGGATTTGGAGTCTGCTACTTTCACAGTGTGGGTTCTGTCATTGAGCCAGTTGGCAATCCATCTTGTGACATAGGGATTTATACCTAGTTTAGTGAGATTATCTATAATTCCAGAGTGGGCGATAGTGTAAAAAGCCTTGGTGAGATCTAGATAAGCTGTGTGAACCACCTTACCCTCGTCTACGGCTTTGGTGACTGCTTCAAAAAAGTCTAT
Source organism: Protopterus annectens (assembly GCF_019279795.1). Classification (NCBI taxonomy): domain Eukaryota; kingdom Metazoa; phylum Chordata; order Ceratodontiformes; family Protopteridae; genus Protopterus; species Protopterus annectens. Next base: position 119,597,341 of record NC_056741.1, on the reverse strand, counting down.
AAGATTTAGGAGACATAATCTTCCTTTTACAAACCTGAACTGGGTGGAGTCCAGAGTTTGGAGATTACCAATGTCTTTGTTTATAAGTTCCATGATGATACGTTCCATGGCCTTGCAGACCAGGCTCCTCAAGCTAATGGGGCATTTGTTCCAGGGGTCTGTGGTGGCTCCCCCTTTGTGGAGTGGGATAACAATCACTGTGTGACATTCAGTGGGCAGAAAGCCTGAGATGAGGCTATGACTGAAGAGGGTACTTAGGTGGGGTGCCACTTTATTCTGTATTTCATGTAGAACGCAGACTGGGATGTTGTCAATTCCCATGATTACTGTGTTCTTGGCTTTGGAGAGAGTGTTTTGTACCTGAGCAGCCGTGATTACAAGAACTTTGTATTCTTCCAGTATAGAGATGGGCCCTTTAGGGGGTGAGAGGTGGGTAAAGTTAGCACTGAACCTATCTGCTAGGATGTTGGCAATATTAGTTGGTTCTGTATATTTAGTGCCATTGTGCTTTAACTCAGAGCAGATCTGAGTGTTGCCATTGAGATTATTGACATAGCTATAGAATGCTTTGTGGTTGTCTTTAGAATCATTGGCGATTTTGTTTTCGTATGTAGCTTTGGAGGATTTTATAAGGGATCTCAGCTTCTTAATGAGGCTGACCAGGGAGTTCCTCCAATCATGGGATTTTTCTCTTTTTTGCAACAATTTCTTTCTTCTGTTGTAGAGTTTGTTTATGGCAGGGGACCACCAGATTGGCTTCCTTTTTTTGGAGGATAGCATCTTGGTTCTTTTAGGGATAGCATGATCCATGCACTCATGTAAGTGTTTATAAAGTACATTTGTGTAGAATTCAGCAGTTGAACCTCTATTGCCCATCTGCATGGGTGTCGTGAAGTTTGCCACTTCTGTCTTAAGAAGTGTGAAGTTAGCTTTGGAGAAATCTTTTACAGTGGTTTCCCTAATGGGGGGCGGGGGCGGGATGTGGATGTCTAGGATGATTAGCTTGTGGTCGGATCTGACCAATGGGGAATTGACTTCTGGTGTGGAAAACTGATCACCCATGTTGGTAATGACTAGGTCTAGGATATTGCTGCCCCTGGTGGGGGTGTGTATAAGTTGATCTAAGGCTTTGGAATTTATGAATTCCAGAAAATGTTGAGCAAAACAGCTAGTACAGAAGTAGTTTTCCCAGTTAATGTTGGGGTAGTTGAAATTGCCCATTATTAGGGTGTTGGGTTGTACCCTAATATTTTCCAGTGTATCAAGAAATGAGGAGTGGGAATCCTGGGGCATAGTGGGGGATCTGTAGCAAGCTACAATTTGGATTGTGGTCTTGGCCAGAGTTAGTTGCATTTGGATAATCTCGGATGAATTATGCTGAGCAACTAGCCTGGAGGTATGGATATCCTTAATGAATATGGACACACCTCCACTTTTAGTGCTTCAGTCCAGGTTAGGTGGCCGAAAGATGTGGTATGAATTATAGCCTGGTAATGCAGGAGTGCTCTCTGGATCCTTGAACCAGGTCTCTGTCACAGCACAGATGTCGATGTTCTCCATTTTAAGGAGTGCCTCGAGTGAGTGCATTTTGAGGTTTAGACTTCTAGCATTGAGTAGCATTACCTTCAGATTTTACTTGCTTGTACCTATTACGGTGGTGAATTTGTCACTTGAACCTTGCCTAAAAAAGACACTATAGGGGTGGCAAGTGTCTTAGCCAGTATCCGGAATCCCAAGGGCGACAGGTGCAGGCCATCTCTGGCAAAGCATCGAGGTCTGTCGATCATGTCATCCCAGGCAGACAGATACTGGATCCCCTTAGAATGACACCAGAAGCTTGGCCAATTGTTGCAGTCAATCATTTTGTCCTTGTATTCTGGATGAGGAAAAGACTGTATCCCACCTTCCTTGACATGGTAAAGGAATTTGAAACAAATCCACACTCGGGTATTACAGATAAACTGTTGCAAGTGGGTATAAACCACTACATCAACAAGTGGGTAGACAAATGGATCACACACAGGGAATGTATTGTCAAAGTGTGTGAATTCACCTCTAGCAAGGGGTCAATGACCAGAGCCGTACTTCAGGGTACAGACATAACATGTATATGAAGCATTTATGAGGCTTGCAGGTCATTCTGTCTCAGTGATCATTTGATAATTAACTACAATGCTGCCTGCCTGTCTTTGTTACTCACACACACTCACTATTTTTGTGTCAGCCTTGGCCTTCTGCCCCCCTCAAACAACACCCTGTGTAAATAATGATGGCTGTTCCGTCATCTGTTTTTTATCTTTTGGATTCGGGTATACATATTTATTTTTATCTGATGCACAGGATGCATACCTAATGGAGTGCTTAGTATACATGTGTTGGTGGTGTTATATATTTTGAAATTTTTGCTGATTTCTTGCAGCTTTTTTACTGTTGTGATTATTACCTTGAAATTGTTGATACATCCGTAAGGCTTAATGCTCCAGTTGTGAGAATGTAGGGATTATAAGAAACTTGAGAATGCTTTTTGTAATGTGTTTATTTTTGATGCATGAGGCCTATTAGCTGATAAACAGCAGAAATCAATTGACATAAGTCAGTCCTGTCATATACTGATGTCATCTATGGACAACTCACACACATTCTGCTTAGGTACATTTTCAAGTTGCAGTATGAAAGGATCTGTCATTCATTTGTTTTCTTAGCCATTTATTTTCCTGCTCAAGGTTCAGCACTTACCTTGAGTCTTGCAGTTGTAAGTGTTTTAATACAGGGTGGACTCTGTGTGATGCTAGCAGTACACAGCCATTACATGGGGAAGTAAAGGTTGTGAGCATTGCCTGGCATCAGTTTTACAATATGTATTTGCATAGGATGAAATCTGCACCCCTTATGTGGTCAGCATGTGTGCTATCCATTGTCTCATAGCCACAGAGAGGGAATATTGTTCCTGCTGACATCTATTCACAAAATGGAAGAGTCCAGCTGCCTCCAGGAAAAGAGAGTAGTTTGTTTCAGTCACTCATGTTACAAACAGACTGTATAAACAAAACTTAGCATTTCCATAATATTATAGCTGAACAATCCAAAGTGACCTTGGCAAGTACACATATTTTGGATGACGTTTTTTTTTTTTTTTTTTGGGGGGGGGGGTGGCCCTAAAGAAGCAATTCCTCAATTTCTGGAGTATATTAACAGTGCAACATCTTCTTTTGAAATTTACACATGCAATAGATGAGGAAGACAGTGCATTCCTGGATGTGTTTTTTTGTCAAAAGAAAGAGTGAATAATACATTTCTTTCCACGATTTTTAGAAAAGAAACATACTTACTACATTTTTCTAGTGCACACCCATTTAAGCAAAAGCAGGCTGTGGTGAATGGTCAGTTCATCAGGGCAGCAAGAATGATGTCCACTATGGAATTTTCTTGGGACAAATGTGATCTTCTGAAAAGTATGTTTCTTAAGAGTGGCTATCCCGTCTCCCTAATAGATGAAATCATGCTGGAGGTCCTGAATAAAAGAGAAAGGGGACATTTTGTACCCATTGTAAGAGAGGCACTAGCTTATCCAAATGATGTAAACCCTATGGGCCTGGAAGGAATTTTGTCAACTGATAACATGGATTTGGTCACTGTGGGCAGTATTACTAAAAATGAAAAAAGTACTGATGTGGAGTATAAGTATTCTTTCATCAGCACATTTTGTGTTAATAGCAGGAGACCCAGGAGAGGTGGAGATATGCTCTAGGGAGGAGAGGAATGAAGGTAAGCAGGACTAAGACAGAATATACGTGTGTGAATGAGAGGGAGGATAGAGATGCAGGGAGTAGAGATGATGAAGGTGGATGAGTTTAAAAACTTGGGATCAACAGTTCAGAGTAATGGCGAGTCTAGGAAAGAGATGAAGAAGAGAGTGCAGGCAGGATGGAGTGGGTGGAGAAGAGTGTCAGGAGTGATTTGTGACAGACGAGTACCAGTAAGAGTGAAAGGGAAGGTATACAAGAGGGTAGTGAGACCAGCTGTGTTATATGGGTTGGAGACAGTGGCACTGACAAAAAGGCAGGAGTCAGAGCTGAATGTGGCAGAGTTAAGGATGTTAAGATTTGTACTGGGTATGACGAGGATGGACAGGATTAGGAATAAGTATATTAGAGGGTCAACCCAGGTTGGATGGTTTGGAGACAAAGCCAGATCGGTGAGATTACATTGGTTTGGACATGTGCTGAGGAGAGATGCTCAGTATAATGGGAAAAGGATGCTAAGGATGAAGCTGCCAGGTAAGAGGAAAAGGGGAAGGCCTAAGTTAAGGTTTATGGATGTGGTGAGAGAAAACATGCAGGTGGTTGGTGTGATAGAGAAAGAGGCAGAGGACAGGAAGAAATGGAAACAGATGATCCGCTGTGGTGACTCCTAATGGGAACAGCTGAAAGAAAAAGAAGAGTAGGCAAATAACTAATATACTGATGAAAACTGGCAAATCTTAAAATTGGATACAGATTTAAGGGATTTTATTACTGAAAAACCTATCATTGTTTACAGGAAAGCGATGAATCTGAAAAATGTGTTTTAGAAACAGGTGATTTCACAGACCAATAGTAATATGAAAAAGTGTGGATTTTGCTCATATTGTTCATCAGTAATAGAGGCTTCAGAGGTAACCATTAATTGGTATAAGGTGAAACTGCAAGCACAATATCCCTGTTTGTCAAAGAGGGTGGTGTACTGTGCCTTATGCTGTTGTTGTGCATGTTTTTATACAGGTAAAACTGTCAGGAAGCTTAAGCCATGCATATGTTAACATTTGAGAGATATTTAAACTTAAAAAAGAAACATATACCCTGTCAAAACACTAGGCAGAAAATGAAGGAATCTGTTTTAAATTTATAGTGTTGAAAACTTTAGAGCTAAATGAAAGGGGTGGAGCGTGATCTTTATAGTTAGAAAGAAGTGAACTGATCTGGCAGCTACGCTTGAATGCTACATGCTGGCCAGATTTTAGTGGGCAGGATTAAATTAGTAGTATCTTAAAACTTAAAGCACTGGAGATATTATTTATTTATTTATGTATTTACTCATGTATTAATTGACATTTGTTGACTGAGAATATCTAACTGAGCTTGCACTCTTTCAGCAGAGACCCAGGGAGAAAAGCTCCACAAAGTATTATATACACCATAAAAAATGTTTACAGACAGTACAGTATACATGAGGTAATATAAACATGCATTATAATGCTTGGATTCCCACTTGTAGCATGAGAGTTTAAAAGGTGCTATTTATAAAAAAGGCAATAAAAGAATATGTTAAAGTTATTCATATATCTACAATTTTACTACTGAAATATGAATGAATACATGTGGAACTTTTTAAAGATAAGCATGTGCATATATGTATATGTATATATTTTATTTTTGTAGAGTTGCTGTAAAAAAAAAATTATGGCATTTTTAATCATGAATGGAATGTGGGCTGTCTTAGTATACTTTTGTAATGATTGACAGTTTTAAGGGGTGTATATAAAGCAGATGTTTTGGTGATGACACTTTTATCTGATGAAGTTTTTTTTGTATGAAATGAAAGCGCTTATCATTTTTTTTATGAATAACTAGTGATTTGTACTTGCCAAGGTCACTGTGGATTGTTCAGCTATAACATTGTGCAAATAGTAAGTTTTGTTTATGCAGTCTGTTTCTAACAGGAGTGACTGAATCAAGCTGCTCTATTTTCCTGGAGGCAGTTGGACTCTTCCATTTTGTGAACTGGTGTTCTTTGTGTTTTTATTTTGTTTGTTCTACTTTTTTTCATTTTTCTTGGTGAATATGGCTACTGATTCGTCTATGGAACGGGCCAAAAATTTTTTTTCACAGTATTTTGGGAATACAGTTAGTGATTTGACTTTGTTGATTTAACAATTGTCCCAGCATCTAGGAAGGGTGGAACAAAGCATACACCCCTCTATTTCAGCTGAAAATTATTCTTTTGTATCACAGAACAGGAATGAAGTGAACAGGACTGTTTTTCTCAAATGAATGTGAGTAATTCGGAGTTGCAAAGACATTTGGCAAATATTCCACTCTTGAACTGTGAACAGGTCAATATGAACAGAAGAGGCTATTAACTGAAAGAACTGCTTAGCAAAATGCTGTACCTGTATTAAGTGAATGGTTGTGTCAAGCGTATATTGTTGTCTGACCAATATAAATGGGTGTTACTGATTTCTCAAGCAAACTTTCTGAACTAGATTATTTATTGTTAAAAATTTAAGAATTCCAGTTAGATAATACATACTTTTTGTAATGTATTAGACTGAATATTGTACCTAAAGGTTTACGAGTGTGTCACTTTCCTACTGCTTTACTAGCCGATTCATTGTTTCATAAAGAAGTGTTAGAGTTACTTTATAAACAGGGTATTGAATATATGCACTTAGTAGTCAAAGACAATCCCTGGGATACATGAAGCTTGCGTCAGGCGCAGGAATAGCGTAGGCATTCTAACACCAAATATGGCCACCGAGCGATTCAGGTACGATCCGATTCCACGTGGACTACCAGCATATTCCAGAGCTGCGCAGCTCTCAGCGCATGTATGCCAATCACCCCATGTGCAGTAGTGCAGCATGCAAATGAAGGTACATAGTGATTCACGAAGTGGTGCAGACATAGCATAAGCATACAGAAATGTAAACCAAAAAAATGGTTTGCATTTTTTCAAACAGAATATTGGAGCCATGAAAGCGGACCAAACTTACGTATTACAAAGTTAACATATGCCAATGGCTAAATATACAGCCAATGACATAAAAAACACACACAACACATAAAAAATAACATTTAATGTCATGGTCACACTAGCGCAAAGTACAACCACAGTACATGTGTGCGCAAATGGGAACACAAGGAAAATATATACAGATGTCATAAAACTGCAATGTAACACAAATCATGATTTTGCCATAATAGTCAATGGTATGCATGCTACACCACAACCAAGGCCCAATGGTTGCTAAGGGTCTGTGACCGTGTTTGGCACTGTAACGATGAATTAGTAGTCAATGCTATGCAAATAAGGCAAGTAATACTGAATCGCAGACGCCTTGCTGGCGTAAAGCTGTACCACACGGCGTAGCAGTATAACACCGAGGAGTGGCTTGGAGGTATACATGACATCAAGAGAGGGGTGTGCCACCATAGCTGTAAGCACATTGGAGCATTGCTAATCCGGGTTGCCCATTGCTAAGCAAAGCCGCAAGATAGGGGTGTGGATGTAGCCATAGCTTTGCTTAGCTGACAGCACACAAGGTGATTGAAAGGGCATGTGTACGTGGATGACAACGCACTTGAAACCCGGTAAATGGCTGCGCGTGGCGCGCACTACAGCTGAAACAGGAAGGTTATGGGAAGTCAATAAGGAAATGCCGCAGCAGGGTAATTGGAGTACAACTGGGTAATTAACACCTATTAACTCACAGTGGGCCATTGATGGTAGCTAACAAGACTGCTAGCAGCAACCTGCAGAACAGGAAAGGGGAGGTGCCGGATTGCAAAGAAAAAAGAACTGTCACAGCAGAGCAAAGCAAACCTGCATAGATCAGCTATAGAACACATTAACACAATCCTGGGCTGGGAAAGTACAAAACAAGAAAGCAGGCTGCTGGATGCATGCCTGACAATGGGAGGTGAATCAGTTTGAAAAATTAAGGCAAGGGCAAGAGGTGATCCACAGCAGCCAAGTGTAATTCAACAACAAAGGCCCCACAATAGCAATACCTGAGATAAAACACATAAGTAAGATACCCTGCAGCTCGGATTGTACATACACACCCTATGACATCATCAGCTTCCAAAGCACAATAGTATAAAGTGTGAAGGCACCTCACACACACTTGTGTATTCCGAAACACTGCACCATCAGTGTAAACAGATGGGGAACTTTTAAAATGTACATGTTATGAGCTGCCATAGCTTTGATTCATCAGCATGTGTTGGAGACTGAAGGTGGTGTGGAGGATGATGCTGACAACCACCTTAGGCATCGAAGGAGGAGAAGAGTGTTCAGACCAAGGGTAACCTACCAGGGGCTAGATGATCTGGAGATAGTAGAGCATTACAGGGTGGACAGGGACATCATACAGCAAATCATTGAGCTGTGCCGGCCATGCCTCAGAGCCAGAAACAACAGAGGGGAACCCATCACAGTGGACACAAAGGTATGTGTAAGCTTGAGAATACTAACCACAGGTACCTTTCAAAGGTCAACTGGAGATATCATGGGGATCTCACAGGCATCAGTATCCAGGGTACTCCACCAGTTCCTGGATGCCATGTTACCACATGCCAATGAGCATATATACTTCCCCCGAACTCAGGAGGAGTTGGCCAGCAATATGTGCCTCTTCCACCATGTGGCAGACTACCCGGAGGTACTGGGTGCAATAGACTGCACGCACATACACATCAAGTCAACACCCGGTGAGCATGGTAGGCGCTACATAAACCGCAAGGGATACCACTCCATCAACTGCCAGGTCATGTGCAATGCCCAGGGCATTATCATGGATGTGTGTGCTGGCAGTCCTGGAAGCTACCACGACTCCCACATCTGGCATGCCTCACAGCTGTACCAGGTATTTGTGAGGGGGGGCATCCCATATGGCCAACTTGTGGGGGATGCTGGCTATGCACTGGAGCCATGGATGATGACTCCCATCAGAAATGCACACACACACATGCAAGAATACCATAATGAGCCACACGCACAAACCAGAATCATCAATAGAGCATGTGTTTGGGATGCTGAAATCATGGTTCCGTTGCTTGGACATATCTGGTGGAGCCTTGCAGTACTCTCCAGGCACGTGTGCCCACATCTTCATAGTATGTGCCATGCTACATAATATGATCCTGCAGAAACAGCTGCAGCAGGGACATAATGGTGAAGGCCCTCACAGCCCACCGCAATTGCCAAAAGCTCCACAGGCACAGAGGGATTCAGACCATGAACACCATGTGCCAGCCCCAGTAGGCAGATGGAGGTGTGTCCAGTATGCCCATGCCTTGGCAAAGAGGGAACGTATAACACATACACTGACAGTGTAGACCCCTACAGACTGACACACTTCTCCACCTGCACACACAGTAAACAGGGATGGCACACACATACATGACCACCTGTAAATTGTGGTCTACTGTGTGCATCCTACATAGGCAGCCCTCAACTATTGCATACACAACTGCTATTGGTACAAGGTAAGTCAATACCTGTACAGTAAATTAAGCTAACAGCATTTGTTGATACTGTATGTATAGGTTCCTAGGTACATCAGTAGGTACATGCCTAACTGTCAGAGGCCATTCATAAGCCTGGCCAAAATGTATCTGCTGTTGTCACCCCATTGATTAACTAAATGTCCCTCTGAGGAGCAGAGCCAATTGCGGGATCCCTGGGGTCTAACCACTGTTCCCCACCCACTCTGCAAGGATTCCCTGGTGTGTTAATGAGGGGCTCCATATAATGTAATCAGGGATTTAGTTCCAAAGCATGGGGAGTACCCATGACAAGTATCTGTCACCCCAGCATTCTCCAATTATGGTTGTGGCAAGGTGTAGCTCATTACAGTGTGTGGCTCACTGTGTCATAGATTCCCATAGCTGGAGCATATCCATTAAGCATCACTTGGACATACCATTAACAGGTATCATCCATATGTACACCAACTGAGTTACACATTTGTTTGCAGTATGGAGGAACAGCCATAGTACACTCTACATACTAAACACCATAACACTTGTACATATCCCAGATGCCTCAGTGGTAAAGCCACTGACTGTGTCGTTCATGGTCCCGGTTCCATGACCTGCAAGGGCTGTTATGTAATTCTGATGTCCCGAATAATGGATGTTGGATGCAGGTCATTAGAGCATGTTTAAGCACATGTTAGCGGGTTTTTGCGCCGGTAAGTGCCGGTAAGTGGCGTTTAAACACGACTACATGGATATGCGCAACACAGGTCTAACCTTTGCTGAATATCGCGCAGATCACTGGCAAAGCTGCCCAGAACCACTGAATGTGCATTATTTACCCTTGTACTAATAGTGCCTGCTCTGAGAGGTAAAACGACCACTACCAGGAGTAGAACACGCAACCATGTACACAATCTTCACAATAACCTACTACTAAGCTACCTGAGATGTACCAACGGCAGGTGTGTATTGTGACAGGTTAAAACACAAAAGGGTGGAGTTCAGGAAATAGTATACACCTCCATGTACCTAATGAAAGGTGTATTCTCACTCTCTCTCTCTCTCTATATATATATATATATATATATATATATATAATATAGAGAGAAAGGGTGATAGAGAGATATATGTCGATATATATGGATATACATATATATGCAAATATATAGATAGGTTAACAACATCTACACAACCATAGAGGTACATATAAATAGGATACTACCAAATACCGAATGTTTTACATACCGACGCGCGTAATCATGAGGCTTAAAGACCAAAAGACCACAGTAACGGAACACCAGAGCCACGAGTACTATTATCACGATGTTAAGGGACATCTAGTTAGTGCTTCTGGTGCTGCAGTTCTGTGTAGATACTGTGTGTAAGTGTGTTTCTGATTGCTGTAGTGTGTATAAGTGTGTGTTCTGAGTGTAGTGTGTGTTTCCGGGAGACTGTAATGTGTGTGTGTGTTTGTGTGTGTGTGTGTGTGTGTGTGTGTGTGTGTGTGTGTGTGTGTGTGTGTGTGTGTGTGTGTGTGTGTGTGTTTGCTTCATGTGTCTGTTTGTGCTATCTTGGAGGTAGATTATTAAAGTAGGTGTGGTGTGGGGGGCACAGCCACCCACATGGGGGGTGTATGGGGTCATACGTAGTGTAGGATGGTTTGTTTGGATGTGATGGGTAGCAGTGTGTCTGTGTGTGCGTGTGTGTGTTCTGTGTTTGTGTTAGTTGTGGGAGTTTGACTGTCGCGAGTTTGAGTGTTTGGTATTGTGGGCTTTGGGAGTCTGGGAACGGTAATGTGATCGTTGGAAGTGTGTGCATTCCTGAATCCGTGGGTATGCTGTATACAGCGGTTGAAGTCTTCAAATATGTGCATAACATGGACCATAGCAATCACACATTCCACCACGACCGAACGTTATGAACAAAGGATATGGAGAGTATATATGTCTATACAATATTACAAATATGTGCTATGGACATGAGCCAAAGATAGGGTTACCACCTGTCCCACCTTGTGAGGGGCAGTCTCTCTATGTGCGGTAGTGTCCTCACCAAAATGAGTACAAATACTAATGTCCTACAATCTTGAGACATTTGGAATGTTCCATATTTAATGTAATTGTTGCATAAAATAGTCATCTGTATCTAAAATGCCTACAAGTAACAAGAAACAGGATAAGCAAGTAAACCGCTACAAGAATATAAGCTTTTATATAGGCATATATGTAAAGTTCTATACTTTGTGCTGACCGTGGGTATGTGTCGGCCTCTCAAATCCGATGTGTGTCCTGCAAATGTCCCACTATGGCCATTTGAAAAGGTGACAACCCAAGCCAAAGAGGTTCAGTCACCAACACAACTCCAATGAGTGCAAATATCTGTGACAGAAATACACGAGATAGCTTTCATGTAGCAACATTTCATTATATACCGATGTATTTCCGAAGGGATTGAAGGACCAACATCACCTGCATGCTATAGAGGAACCAATTAACAATGGCTTAATGAATCAGCCTGCAATTACCATAGTATTAGTCCACTAAAGGATAGGTCTTCAAATAGGGATAGAGCCCTCACACACATTATCGAATATGTATAAATGCAGTTCCTACACACCTGTATCTGCTATGTACACCCACCTACATCTCCCCCACACCCGAAACAATTGCAATACAGACTGTAATAACATCACAAACATCCACTCACTCTATGACATCAGCAGAAGCCTTAACATACCTTGTCAATGACACACTATAATGGCCCTATGTGAAATTGTTGCTGTTGTACAATGGAACAGACGCCAATGTTACAGGGTTTGGTTGCAATAATCCCATATCAGACGGCTGTGCATACACCAGGAAGTGTTACGAATTACTGATTAACAGCACAGTATGATACACATGTACAGTATACCAAAGATGTCAGGTGAGCACAGTTCAAAACACCTAACGTTCTATGCATAGCAGCACAGCCTTGAGCTGCACAAACATCCTTGCCACACCTAAACATTTGCAGATGTATCAGGTACAAACCCTGCAGAAATAGCAATGTTCAGAAATATAACAGACAGACTCACATGTAGAACTACATCTTCTAGCCATTACACACAATCCATGGGGGCCATGAAGTTAATATATCTCTCTGTGTGTCTCCATATAGCTGTTGCAATTCATCACAAACAACACATCCAGGCCGTCTTCCTCGAAGGTAGGGCAAATGGACAACGCCCAAGTGGAGTATTCAATTATACCCCACTGTTGCCATGTCATTAGCTATTGGAGTAGCTGCACAGCTGATGTGCATGTAATCATCTACTCTGGAACACCAATTGGTGGCAGGATACCACATGTTACTGATATCTAAGTATAAAAGGATGGCTTGTCATACATTCAAACTGTATGTACATACCAGAAAAGCATTACAATGAGGATTGCAACTCAAAATGAATAGGATTTATATTACCATCAACTCGGGTTACTAATAAGGTATGTAGAACACTCAGTATGTCAGTGTATGTAGTACCTGTTCTATAATAGTTAAAGTGTACGCAATGCATATAGTGGGAGAAGGTATTATGTAGTGATGTATTGTTGAGCATAGTAACGCTCGTAAAAATTGTGTGTACTGCTGTAGGCCACAAGGTAAACACCTCATACACCACAAGGGATGCTATATAAGGACTTTGAACACAACAATTCCACTCCAGCCGCTGTCAGTGGCAGGGTTGGTCCAACAAGTACGTGCCATAACAAGGGATAGTATATGTTGATATACTGTAACAGTAGGCATATGTATGGGCGTATAACTGAGAATAACATGTCTAAGGTGGTCCTGCTGTGCAATTATGATTTGCATTGTGGGATATTGTGGCAAAAATGTGAAATGTACAGTATTGTAGGTAGATATGTCTAACATTTTACATTGCATTACTGTTATGTTATGCAAACATCAGGTATGTCTACTGGCATGTACAATGCACAATAACAGGATACATATGACTTGTCATCACCAGACAGTGTATCAGCATGATAGCTAATTGAAATGGAAGAGCTAGTCAATTATCCATGCACAAAGGACATGTAATAGCTTCATAGGTTCATAGTTAGGTATTATGCTGTCTGGCCAAGGCCATTCATAAGCCTAGCTACAGTGTTTTGACTTGCGGCCCCTCCCTAGGTTGGTGTCCTGTGCCTGTGAACAGCAAAGCCATTCGTTTCCTGTGCCTCTGTACAGCAGAGTCACTGCAGTGATTCCTGGTGTACATGTCTGTCTCCCATCCACCCATCGAGGTATCTCTTGAAGAGTGCTAGTGAGGGTCCCTGCCTGAGGTACATAGGAATCATGTTCCAAAGCATGGTGAGTATCCGGGTCAGGAATGTATCCCTCCAGCACATCCTAGTCATTGTTGCGTTTAGGTACATATCCCAGAGCATGTGGCTCTCAGGAGCTTTTGTTTATGTGGAGCATATCCATCAATACTGTTTTGGACATGGGCCTTGTATGTTCAGCAGAGATCACCTCTGAGTATGCGGTATGCAAACGAGTACAGTTGGGGTTTCTGTAGTTGGGCTGCATATGTCATCCTTCGGAGGTCAGTATTCCTCTTGGTGTGGTAATGTTGTGGTATTTCAAGCCATTGCTGTTGTCTTGTAAGGTACATCCCAAATGGGGTGTTGTACTCTTTAATGTCTTTTATAAGTCATGAGTAGAGAGGCACAATGGCTGCCTTTGTTCTGGCTACAAACCCATTAGAGATTAGTGGGGCCACGTAGAAGGATATCCACACCACCTTGGCAATATGGTTATCAAAGGAGTGAATGCTATCTACTTGGGTTCTAAGATCCCTTATTACGTCTTATGTATGTAGGGGACTACCACCTATGTGATAGTCCGTGGGTGATTGGTGTAATCCAAAGGGAATGTCTATGCACCTTGTGGCATGCAGCCTGAGGCCATGTTATTGATACCAGGTATCCGTCCCAGTGACACCCTTATGAAGGGTGTCTGTATCAGCTGGAAAATCAATCATGGCCCCTAGTTTGCAGTCATTTGCAAACCTTTTCAGGGTAAGTCCTCCTGTGCTAGCCTGTACCTCAGAGAAGCATATACCGAACATGAGGGGCCCTATGACCGAGCCCTGGGGACACCAATTGTAACCGATTTACAGTAGGACCTAGGGTATGCTACCCTCACTGTGTGGGTTCTGTCTGTGAGCCACTTTACATGACATCTCGTGATGTAGGGGTTAATGTGCAGGTGGATGTGTATGTTGACAATACCAGAATGGGGAACGGTGTTGAAAGCCTTTGAGAGGTCAAGGTAGGCTGTGTGGACCTCCTTACCCTCATCTACTTTCTTGGTAACTGTCTCAAAGGACTCCACCAGGTTTAGGAGGCATGGTCTGGCTATAACAAATCCAAACTGGGTGGGATCATAGGTTTGGAGGCCACCAATGTCTCTGTGAATGAGATCCATGATGATGTGCTCCATAGCCTTGCAGAACAGTCTAGTCAGGTGTATAGGGCAATAGTTCCCCTGGTCCATTGTGGCGCCACCTTTGTGGAGTGTGATAACTGTTGCAGTGTGCCATTCAGGGGACACAATGCTTGATACACGGCTATTATTGAATATGGTGCCCAAGTGGGGAGCCTGTTCATTCTGAAGTTCATGGAAATCACAGCCTGGGATGTTGTACGGTCACATGGATGCTGTGTTCCTGGCTTTAGAGAGTGCAGCTTTGAACTGCATAGTTGTGATCGCAGGGACTCTGCATCATTCCTGCATAGATATGGGCCCTTTAGGGTGTGAGAGGGGTGTAAAGTTAGCACTAAACCTATCTGCCAGGATGTTGCCAATATCAGTCGGTTCTGTAATGTTCGTGCCTTACTCTGTATGTCAGAGCAGATGTGGGTATCACCATCGAGAGTAGTAACATACCTCTAGAACGCTTTGTGGTAGTCCTTGGAATTAGTCGTGGTTATGTTTACATAGCTAGCTTTGGAGGATGTGATAAGGGATCTCAAATTCTTACTGAGGCTGACCAGGGAGCTCCTCCACTCATGGGATTGTAGTCTACTTTACAACAGTCTCCTCCTTCTGTTGTACATTATGTCCATGGAAGTGGACCACCAGCATGGCCTCTGTTTTCTGATGGGTACCGTCATGGTTCTGTTTGGGATAGCATGATCCATGCAGTCGTGTAAGTGCTAATTAAGTGCAGTTGTGTATGATTCAGCGGTTGTAACTGTATTGTCCATCTGCACTGGTGTCATGACGTTTACTACTGCTGTCATAAGAAGCCTGAAGTTGGCTTTGTAGAAATATTGTACTGTGTTTTCCGTAAAGGGTGTGGTGCCGGGATGCGGATAACAAGGGTGATTAGCGTACATTCGGATCTGACCAACGAGGAGATAACCACAGGTGTGTAACACCAGTCACACATGTTGGTAATGACCAGGTCTAGGATATTGTTGGCCTGGTGGTGGTGTGGATAGGTTGATCAAGGCGGTTGGAGGTTATGAATCCCAAAAAGCATTGGCCTAATGTGTCGGTACATGAGTAGGTATCCCAGTTAATGGTGGAGTAGTGTCAGTCGCACATCAGTAGTGTGTCTGTTTGAACCCTACTTTCCAGTACACCAAGAAGTGAGGACCGTTAATCGTGGGGTATGGTGGGGGATCTGTAGCAAGCTACAATTTGTATAGCAGTTATAGCCAGAGTTAGTTGCACTTGGATAACCTCTGATGCATTGTACTAAGCAACTAGCCTGGAGGTGTGAATATCCTTAGGAAATATGGATACACCTCCGCCGTGGGTATTCCGGTCCTGGTTACATGACTGAAAGGTGTGGTATGAGTAATAGCCTGGTAGTGCAGGGGTGCTTTCAGGAGCCTAGAAGCAGGTCCCAGTCACTGCACAGATATCAAAGTGGTCCATTACAAGGAGTGCCTCGGGTGAGTGCATTTGAGATGAAGACATCAAGCATTGAGTAGCATTACCCTCAGGTTTTGCTTGCCTGTTCCTGTTATGGTGGTGAACATGTTATTTGAACTGTGCCTAAAACAGGCACTATAGGAGCAGCAAGAGCCTTAGCCATTATCCAGAATCTCAAGGCCGACAGGTGCAGGCCATCTGTGCCAAGGCATCCTGTTCTGTTGACCATGTCATTCAAAGCAGACAGATACTGGATACCCTTGGAATGACACCAGAAGCATAGCCAATTGTTGAAGTAAATCATTTTGTCCTTGTACTGCGTTATCAGTCTGGACAATGGCAGAATGCTACTCAGGGCTAGGGTGATACCTGCCTGGGCTACAAGATCAGAGAGCTATTCCATGTCTCTTTACATGTAGTCCAGGAAGGTACATCTCAGGGCATTCACACTAACATGGAGAATGGCACAGTCATATTGTACCTGTTGAGGAGTGACCTGAGTGCATAGGTTATGTAGCAGATCCTGTTACCCGAGAAGCAGCTGACAATAAATATCTCCTTGTATAGCCTGGGGAGTGGGACATCAGTGTGATCGCCTATAGTCACCTATGTCTAGTGTGTTGGGTACATTATTTTGCCCTATTGGCTGTGGTTGATGGGCACACTGAGTCTGTGGGCTATAAGTAACTGGTGTTGTGTTGGGGGATGGGGGCTGCCTGCGTTTCTGCTTTGGAGTTCTCTGTTGCCTAGACAGAGTAGTATTGAGAGGCTCCGCAAATGTTGTAGTCTTACTATGTGTGGCCTGTGGTGGTGGAGATCTAGTGAGACTATGTGATAAATGTGGTGTGGTGCAAACGTTTAACATCCCCACATGATTGTCAGGTTCAGTCTGGGTTGGAGAGAGCTTTACCTCCAGCATGGCTAGATATGTGCCTCTCCCACAGGTTGTAGTGTTGCATGTTAGGAGGGAAGTATTGACTGTGTACACGAGACAATTTCTATATTGCCTCATTATGCCCATATTCATCATATAGACAGGCGAGAACAATGGGAATTGACACTTGGACATGCCTGAATATTTAACTATTTCCCACTAGATAAGTAAGGAAAGTGTGTACAAGAGCTGTTTTACTCTAAGCAAGTGGTAAATGTAAGTACAAACAGTGTTTACCTGTAGATAATGAGGATTGAGTGCTATAGTAATTAGTAGCTCATGTAGTGCTTACATGTTCTGAACAAGTGCTGAGCATGAATAAGCAATACAGATAGTGTGTTGGATAACATAAACACACTGCCCCCAAACAGGTACACAATCACATATCCATGTACACTACAGAGCCCCTGTAACCATAACTATGATGGTGCAAGGTGCACTCAGACTGCATGGGACCTGTCCACATCCCTGGTTGTATCATACACATATGGCAAAATAGTTTGCTCTACACATACACATAATGTAAACCATAGCTTCATGTCAGTGCACACCAACAGTTATCACAACCCGCAAAGTAGAGACATCACTCATAATGGGAGGCACTGCACTACTACCCTGCTGAATCTGGTCTGAAAGTCCATGAACCTTAATCAACGTATATGTTTTTAGCAGTACAGATGTAGATGACAGTATGGATGATTTCACACTGCATATCATACCTGTGACAGGCCATAGGACATCATCACCCATACTTTGTTTCACCTACACTTAGTATACTAGATGTACATTTGTATGTCACAAGAGTGTTCTGCCAGTGGACTGTTGACAGAACCAACACTACAGAATGTGTCGGAGTAATATGTGCATATCACACCAGTGCCAGCTACAGTAAAACAGGGTTAATTTGTTGTACTCCCCCTCATTGTAGTCCATACCACACAGACAAATGGGAGGCATCTGCCTATGTAAGTATGTGAATGACTATGACCTAGGAGCAATAGCTGACTCACTGTGATGGACAACGTACAGAAGGGGCTTTGTGGGTGAGGTGTGAGACATATGTGCACAATTGCATATTGCATTGTCACTGCTAGGTTAATAACCCTGTACCCATGAACTACCACCTAGGCAGCGGTCAACATAATGGACACTGTGTGTAAGGGATGCTGCTGTGCAGTTTACCTCCCTGAGCTAGTGATGTCACCAAGCCTATTAGGTAGTCATAAGAGGCAACCCTAGTCATGACAGGGTGCCATCCATGAACATAGAGATCATTGTACAGCCATACTCATCACTCAAGTGACCAATATCGGATCACATATCACCTTTAAGGGGTATTGGCCATGTTTGGATGGTCGACACCAGCCATCACAATCTTCATCTCCACTATGTAGCAGGATGCCTACCCTGCATAAAGACATGTCCAACACTGTGATGTTGGGCATGCTACACGTACATATCCTGATCTCAAATACATATGTCATGGACATCCACCATCCTAGTACAAGGATCACCACATGCTGGACAGATCCTTGTGCCATACATGTTACATACTCCTGCCATACTATGCAACCCTGTCCAACAAAGCTGCACATTTTACCTCTGTCAGACATGGTGTGATGACTGCATGGTAGATGTATCATTAACCGTGTGGATCAGTTATGTAGCACTGCTTCACCTGGCGCCGGAAACACGGCTCTTGGCTACAGCTAGGTAACCTTACATCCTAGGCTCATACATGGCCCAGAGCATACAGACTACTAGATGACCTTGGACATACATGCTATAGTTGATAACCATCCCTGCAAATACCATCGGGCTAGCCAGTGTCCCATGTGTATCACATGTGCAACACAGGTGATACATGGCAGGATGTTGAACTGCTGTACAGTGCAGTGTAGATGTATATGGCAAAACACATGCATGTAAAGGCTTCCGTGTGCATGTCTGCAGTGTCACAGGTCATGTCCATTAAGGCAGTGTATGTGTTTATATGTGACATATACACAGCATCAAGGTTGACAGCATTAATGTGGACACATCCAGGCATGTGCTGATAGGTAAGAACACCAGTACAG
This sequence comes from Protopterus annectens, assembly GCF_019279795.1. NCBI lineage: Eukaryota > Metazoa > Chordata > Ceratodontiformes > Protopteridae > Protopterus > Protopterus annectens. The sequence goes on along the minus strand of NC_056741.1, from coordinate 119,578,154 downwards.
GCAAACAGACATGCCCACATCAAGACAGCATCCACATGGAGTATGAGCAGTGTAATCAGGTGACACACATATATGGTGATAATATCCAATCCCCATTGGGTGTCACATGTGTGTGACACAAACATGTCAGTGGTGTCAGTGTCATGAAGATTTGCAAAGACAACTATTTATATGTAATACATGTGATACACATGTATGTGCAGCTGCATCTCTGTGCATCTCTGAGATACTGTGACCTGTCTCCATCATTATGTCTTCCAGGTATGCCGCGAGCAAGGCTCCCAGCCTATGCACGCTTGGAGGATGAGGCCCTTATACCTTACCTCCAAGACAACTATGATGTCCTGTTTAGCCATGTGCCACAGGATGCACAGCAGCGGGATGATGTGTGGCAGGAACTTCGCAGGAGGGTTAATGATGTGGGTGACCATAACCACACATACCAGCAGGTGTGCAGACACTGCATGGAACTGATCAGACATGCAAAACAGCATGTGAATGAAATTGCCAGGGAACAAGGTGCAACAGATGGTGGGCCACCAACCCAGCCCCCACTCACACATACCAAGGAGCTACTGGCCAACCTGGGGACACCGGCAGAACAGCATCCACAAACCTTAACTGACATTGTGGAGGTGGGTGTCTCTCAACCACCAAGCCTGGAGTTGCCTGGTAAGTCACTACTGCACATATAACTATTATATCCAATATAGTTGCATGTGTCACTGTACAATATGTAATGTAACATCATATGCAAGGCATGTATACACACATGCCACATACTATAGTATGCTACTCTGTGTATGCACACATGTGCATACTCTATAGTATATCCTATTGTACTGGCGAATGTGTTAACATGCACATTGCATCCTGTAGATGTCATACAGGTGTGGATAATGATCATACTGCTGTGTCACCCCTATATAGGTACCTCTGGCATTCCATTAAGACAGCAGGCCATTGCAGGTGAGACAGTTCTAAGTATCAGGCATGTTAATGCACAGATCTATTCGCCATGTGGCCAGTTAACACATGTACACATAAACGAAGAAAGTGAGCACAAATGACCAACTGAAGCCAAGAAACCAAAAAATGTAGTCCACAGCAGAAAGAAGGTAAATGAAAATCCAGTAGGTGAAATTCAACGAACAAATTTATTGGATAAAAACCACACAGTAACAAATCCCTCAAGCGCTTACGCTCAGTGCAATACTGAGCTTTATCAAGATGAACACCATGTAACAACTGCTCCTATTTAAATACTAAAAAGTCATGTGATCAATTAAGTTAAAAAACGAATTGATAAAATATCACCTGCAAGTACTTGGTATTAAAAGGGCTACGTGTAAAACCAGTTAAATAGCCTTGTCATAATATTTCTCATATACATAAAGGCTCAAAACATAAACTTCTTGCTAAACATTGTTCAACAACAATAAAACATTAAATGAATCATATTACAATCAAGATAATAAATGCTAATGAATACTAAATAAGTATGAAGAAAAATAAATAAATAAATAAATAAATAAATAAGTAAGTAAAAAAAATGAATAAATATAAAAAATCAAAATAATAAAAAATGTATGAATCAATTCTTTGGGAGTGTATTAAGTATGTGAATATACCAATTTTATGTTGTATTATTATAATTTGGCTCTTCTTAATTTCAAAACACTGCTCAAGTTCATGTTGTCATTAAGCCCTGGCCATTTTGCAGTGTCCAACCTTAGTTGCCATATAAGCTCTTTATATTCCAGTTTACTCTCCCAATCACCCCCTCTACCATCCGGTGTAAGCTGCTCTAAAACAATAAACCTAAGCTCCATGTTGGGACAGGACAATGAATGCTTATAAAAAGCATTAGATTCCTTCTTCTTTGTGATGTCATATAAATGTTCATAAATTCTTTTTAATGTCCTTTCTGTTTTCCCTACATAGAAGCTTTGGCATTTTAAACAAAAACCTAAATAAACAACATATTTCGTGTTGCAATTAAAATACTCACTTGCCCGACATATAAATTTCCTTGATGGAATATGTAAAGTGTCACCATTGAAAATGTTTGGGCACTGTTTACACATTCCACACTTAAATGTTCCTTTCTTGCGTCTAATGTTAACAGTTTCTGTTGTATGCTTTCTTTCAAACAATTCTTTCAAATTAGTGTCCCTTCGCCTAACAAATTTGGGTTGCTTTGAAACCATCTCAGTTAATCCTTCATGTAATGAAAGTACGGGCCAAAACCTTAGTACTGCTTCTTCTATTAACCTAGAATTACTGGAAAAAGTGTGTGTGTATACATTTTACTCAAACTTTTGGGGGTTGGTATTCAGCTCATCCACTAACGTGGTGGTAGATCCTAATAAAGGTGGATATCTATCTTCCCTATGCGTACATACTTCTAAGGCCAGAGTGTTGACCAATGTGACAGGATAACCTCTTTCGTAAAACCTCTCTTTCAAGAAGTTCACCTCTTCTAAAAAAATGTTTGTAGTACTGGTCATTCTGGATGCACGTATGAGCTGCCCTTTAACAATCCCTTTCTTTTGATAAAAAGGGTGGCTGCTTTCAAAGTGCAGGTATGAGTTGGAATATGTTGGTTTCCTAAATACCTTTGAACCAAACCTGTTGTTGATAGTGTCTTTGAACAGGGTAATGTCCAAATAATTTAAACTTTGGTCACTGACAGAATGCGTGAAAACCAAAAATGAGGTGGTAGAGTTGATGTAACCAATGAAATTCAAAAACTCTTCTGTTGTTCCGCACCATAAAAGGCATATGTCGTCCAGGTACCTAACATAATGTTTGATAGGATTCGCCCATGCCGTCGCAAATATAAAAGTCTGCTCCCATTTGTGCAGTACAATGTTCGCATAGGTAGAAGCACACGGAGCACCCATCGCCACACCCATCTTTTGTTTATAAATTTCACCATTGAAACAAAGGAAATTGTTACTTAACACAATTTCCATAAGTTCTACCAGTAAGTTGGAAACATTTGCACCAAGATTAGCCTCGCTTGCCAACACCTCATTAAACCAACTCAAACCCGTTGAATGGGGTATGCTCAGAAATAATTGTACAATGTCAATAGTTGCCATCAAAAGGTCAGGGTGATACAATTGAAATCCTATGCCTTTAAGGAAGTCCCAAGAGTCTTTACAAATGTATTTCAAAGATGTAACAAATCCCTTGAGCACATGATCTATAAATTTGCCTAAAGGTTCTAGGATACCTCCTTTACCAGAAACTATTGGTCTAAATTGCAATGGGTCCAACCCTTTGTGGGTTTTTGGAATACCAAAAATCACTGGGGTTCTTGGTTTGCTACAAATAAATAGTTGTATAACTTTTCATTGAAAGTACCTTGCAGCAAATGATCCATCAACATGTAGTTTATTTTTGAGTATGCTATGTGTAACTCATTTCTAGATACTATGTCATATTGTTCAGAGTCCTGTAGCATGCAATGAATGTGTGTGTCATAATCCGTGTTATACATCAAGACCAAACCACCCCCTTTATCTGGCTTCATCACCCTACAGCCCTCCTTGGTAAGAAATTTAATTAAATTAGCCTAGTTTGAACCAAGGTTGTTGGAAGCCAAGACGGGTTTTCTGGTATTATTGACCCTCATCTCTCTTTCCACTAATTCCTCAAACACTTTGGTGGTAGGGTGTACTGGAGGGTTGAAGGTACTCTTTCTTGAGAGTGCTGTGTCAGAATGGGGTTGTCCTTTAAAATGCAGTAACAAGTTCAACTGTGTAACGAACATTTTGAGATCTATTAACTCTGCTTCTAAATTAAATGGTCGTGCTGGTACAAAGTGCATACCTCTTGTAAACAAAACAAAGTGCTCTTCACTAATGTGTATGTCCGTAAAATTATATACAGAAAAGTTATTCCCAGTTATCACAGTGAATTTCTTGGAAAGGTTGGGAAACTTGTCTGAATTCACATGAAAATCTGGGTCCAACTGTGAATGGACATTCACAATCATTTGTTCCATCTCCTTGGTGGAAATCTGGTCCCCCTCCCCCCTGATTTGTCTGGGGGAAATGTAAAATCCTGGTGTAAGTGTTTTCTTTCCTTTTCTGCCAACCTCTCACTCCTTCTGGGTACCTCAACATTTGTATCAGTGTCATTATTGTTATGGACACTAAACAGCTGCGAGGGGTTGTGATTAGCCCATCTGGTCTTCATTGGAAGTGGGTAGGCTATACCTTCATTGTATTCCCTAAGGTCTCTTTCAAGTTTGTGTATTTTATGGTTCAACACTTTGTTACAAAATTGGTCTACCTCATCAAAAATGTTGTCATAATTTCGTTTTACTGAAGAGAAATTAACATCCTTAACCATTGTGTTGTTTAAACCATTCAACTCCTTAAGCAGAGTATCAGCCTTCGCTTCATACTCTGATATCATAACCTCTAACATCTCAGTTAATAACATGTACACATAATGTATGGTCCGGTCACAATATACAGGTCGCATCTGCAATCCATCACAATGGCTACCCATGTGCAATACTTCTAAACTAAGTGAAACACTGACATGAAACCTCAGAAACTGTCATTAGTAGATATGTGGACAGCTGTGCATACAACGGTGGAGGTGTTGTTCAATGTAGGACATGTACTACACATCAGAACTACACATGTGGGGTACACAAACAGTACTACTCAATGAGCTGGAGTATGGGGAGCCCACAGGATTCACCATTGTGGATTATGCCCCTGCTATGAGTGCACACATTGTGATGTGCCATCTGACATGTCCATGACATGTAGTGGGCCGGCTGCAACATTTTCTCACTATCCCATAAAACATACCCCACATACTAAACATACAACCCTTTGTCTGCATAACCCTGTGGGCAGTGGAGTATATGACATATTTGGGTGTATGTCATATGGGACAACACAGACATGTGAGATAGATGGCCATCACAACCGTTTGGCCAACACATGTTCACACATGGCCATGGAGGATGGCCAGAGACATGTAGCAACACACAGTAGATATGATGTGTTTGTGTGTACACCCTGTTGTACATTGGCTACACATGGTCCAACTATAGCCTTTGTTGAATGGTTATATTGCAGATGTGGAACACTGGACATCCTACAAGCCTGTGCACAGCTTGTGGAGGCATAACATCATTCAACCACATAAGATGTGTTGAACGTCATGACTGTGTCACAGCATGACAGTAGTCACCTGTACAGCTTCCACATACATACACAGACAACCACATCAGGCCGCAGATACAGTACATTTCCCTTGCTGCTGTTGGACATCACTGTCAGCCATGCATCTTGTGTGTGTGGTACACAAATGTCATGTGGGACATGATGTATTGACAAGTCTGCCATGTGTGGACATGGTTGCCAGGCAGCTAAAATAAGTTTGCAGACGTGCAGGGGTGTCATACATAAGGCCTTCGGTGACCTGTGTCACACATTCCACATTATGGTTTAGTGTGTATACACCTCAGCGATGTGGGTCACAATCCACAGTATATATGTATTGTGTATGCATGCAGTCATGGCTATGCACTGTGTCTGTAATTCACACTGTATAGCAATAGAGACGCCTCATGATTCCATGCAATGGCACTGTGTCTGTACTTCACACTGTATAGCAATATAGATGCCTCATAATACCCTGCAATGGTCATGCACATCTGCTAAAGGTGCATTTTATCTGTAGGGCGGACAGACAAGGCTGCAATGTAACACCATTACCCCACTGTATATGTGACAGGACACCATTGTGTTAAACATGTATGCATGTCAATGCACACGTCAGCAGATTACATGTCATAATACATGTTAATGTCAAGGTCATATGCCACACATCAGCCATGTGTACTGTTAACCTGTGCTGGTCCACATGGTGTAACTCAGGTATGCATGCTTACTACCATGATTGTATGAAATGCATGGCTTCTGCTATGACACATGCATGCTGTTGTGTGCAACCCAGGGATGTATGATAACTACCACTATTACTGTCTGAGCTGCATGCTGTCTGCTGTATCACATGCATGTTGCATGCCTTCTGTCAAATCACATGCATGGTATGTGTCTGTGTGTGTCTGTCTGTGTGTGTGTGTCTGTCTGTGTGTGTCTGTGTGTGTGTGTCTGTGTGTGTCTGTATTGTAATGTAGAGTCTTTGTTTGCCCTCACAGGTGATGTAGGTGCATTACCCTCCTGTGGTCCATCTGATTTTAGTGTTTCCATGGACTCTAGCAGTGATGATGAACATATGCTTGAGGCACAGGCAGGGTTGTCAGGGGCTGAATCTGTGCCATTGGTTGCCCTTCCACCTATATCCCCCTCATCCCTGCATGCAGATCTCATGCCAATATATACCCCATCACCAGTGGCCATAGAGGAAGGACAGCTGACGTGTGGTAGCTTGGAACAGGAAAGTGTGGTGGCTACGGAAGGTGTGTATTCACACCATGGTGTCAGGCAAATGACTGGAGATGGGCCACACAGGCATGTGGCCAGTGCTGCTCATAGGAGGACCTCTGGCCGACATTCCCCTGCAGGACAGACCACAGCAGCTGGTGTCACCAGGCGTATGTTTCAGGCTGTAATGGCAGCACAGGCACATGCTGAATGGCAGAAGAGAGAAGAGCAGAGGCTTCAAAGGGCTGCTATCCATTCTTTAAATGACAACATTCAGGCATTGGCAAATGCTCAACAGTAGATTGCTGAGGTTTTGGACAGACGATTGGGTGACATGGTTGGAATCCTTGACCGTGGCATGACAATCTGCGAGTATGAGCTGTCTTTGCTGGAACATCTGGTAGGAGTGAGGCATAGGGCATGTGGACGTAGGCCAGCTACGTCACCTGGTGCAGGTCTTTGTGAATGAGCTACCTCACATGCCTGTTCCCATAATGGCGGTAGCAGCAGCAGTGCAGCTGGTGCTGCGCTGTACACACCAGGACACAGCAGGCCATGTGCACGTGGCCCTGGATGGTCCCAACGGGGACACGGTTCCAGTGGACATGTGTCATCGGACATTACCCAATCTGCACCTCTGCCTGGTAGTGCCCATGCAACCCCTAGCAGGCACAGGTCACGTGGCTGTGGCCAGACACCGTGAGCTGTAAAACCTGGTCTGTACAGTCTGGAGCTGTCAATAATACCCCTGTGTAGGCCAGACACATGGCAGAACTGTGTGCACACATACACACACACACCAGAAACATCTGTAGAGCACCGCAACACACACATGCATAACAACCACACATGGCCAATTAGATCACAGGCCCTAACCCACACACATGATGTCATCCACTGGTGCAGCCTAGGCCCCTGGCAAACATTATCACCCTGTGCATATGATAATGCCTGTGCCGCATCCCTGTTATCCACACCATCGGTGCAGGGACATGCTCATATGGTCTGATGCACAGGGTGAACAGAATAGGGAGATAAGTGTTGATTACAATTCTTGTGTACTGTTGACATGCAGCAGGCATACCATGTAGTACAGGTTTAGAATGCATTGTTTTATGTTCACAGTATGTGTCTTGGTAACAACAGTAACAGCATGTTGGTCATGATGTCCTGCTTCCCTCCTTCAGGTCTAATTGCATGTGCCATTGAGTGTCAGTATTTGCAGTTTCCCATGTGTAAATGTGGACTACTCATGGGTATGTATGACAATACCAGTATGCTATTCGTAGCTTCAACCTCACTGTTAGAAAGGCTGACATTCCAAACATGTTTACACATCTACTGATCCAGGAGCATGGGAGCTGTGTACTAAGGTACAGTGGCTAGAGACGTGTCATCCATACCAGGTGACATCACAGATACAGTTACATGGGGTGGGGAGTTTACATAGCAGTCTAGCTGATGACAAGGGTAGTGGCCAGTTGATAGCTTGAGGCCTCACTGTGTAACAGTAATACACATTCACATTACAGGATGAGAACACACAACTACACACACACACACACACACACACACACACACACACACACACACACACACACACACACACACACACACACACACACACACACACAGGTATTCGCACACATGTATTCAGACACACAGTAACACACCCACATTCACGGGGTCAACGACACTGTAGTGTTGAGGTGAGGACCCCTGCCTATGTGGTAATCACCATTACAGTACTGTGCACCCACATGATGTGACACAGAAAATACACATGTACAGGTAGTCAGTAATGCCTAAGATTGACGGCATCAACAGGGTAGTAGATTGCATCACCTGGAGGGGTTAGGGGTCCTATCTGTTCACCATGGTAACATACATCCTCAGTCCATGGACCAGACAGCCATACATACATACACACCCACACTGTGGAGTCCACAATTGAATGCACCTATGTCATGCACATACAGATAGCTCACATGTATGTGATACACACCCCACCCCTGCCTATGTCTTGCTTTCTACAATGCAGTATGTACAGATCTCTACAACAGTGTACAGGAGTGTGAGTAACAATTGGGATGTATTCCCCTCCATACGTGGCATATATAGATACACAAGCACACACACATGGCAGTACTGTGAATCAAACACCTGCTATCTTATGATACGTATGACAGACATGCAGCACTATTGCCCACATTACAATGTGTACCAATGCTACCTTTGGCAATTGTGCTGATATATGCACACAGGAGGTCTTAAGTGTTACAGGTGTCAAGTGAATTACAGTCAGTGACACCCTGACCACTGTGTATGTCGTATGTATTCCCCTTCAATTAACAGAAACATAGCTTGCACATGTTATTGTAGGATGGCTTGTGACACACCTGTGAGCTGTCTTCAGCAAACATCCATCTGTAAAGATGGCCCACCACTTAGTTATGTCCACACATCCATCCATATCTGATGTACATCTTACCATACTGTCAGTATATCACCATATACAGTTGGTAATGATGGGGCTGCATTGCAACTGCATGTTGTAGTAAGACACACGTCACCTGCAAACATCAGCTACTGCACATGCATGGTAGCTGAACACACACCACTACATGTACATGTGTGTAGGTCCTACATTCCTGTCATTTAGCCATGTTTGTAGGCATTGCAATTGGTGGACATGTATGATGACATACATGACACGTGGACTGTTGTACGATATGATAGTTGTCATGGGTAATCAGTACAGAGGGAATGTTAACTCAGTCAACATTGATATCACACCTTATGTACTGTTAGCATTCAACAGCCATGGACCTACCTTCCATGTGCATGTGTGTAATTGCTGTAGCCACTTGTCTGCATGAAGGACAGCAACAGCTATGCTATGTACATATGTGTTTTTTGTGTGTGTGTGGGGGGGGGGGCATGTACATATCCACGGCAGGTACATGTATGTCATATCCAAACATGAGGGTGTTTACTGGTGTACAGCAACAGTCATCTGTTACTGCTGTATATGACCCAGGGCCCCTGTTATGTGTACAGCCGACCTGGTTACGAACAGTGGTATCATTGCATTGCATAACACATGATGCAACTGTGTCAATACATGGGTAGTCTGCACAGTTGATGTAGAGCTAGGTACAGTCCACTAGTCATGGGTCACATGGTGTTATACTAATATATGTTCTACCACATGTATGGATGTGTGTTGCTGGTCCAAGGACATGGTGATGTCTGAGGGCTACATCCTAGAATGCGACTTTTGATACTGTGATCTGCACCTGACACATTTGTGATGCCTTTTGAGGGTGTACTGGTCAGTACATGTGAGTGGCCTTCATGTACATCGGGACACCACCACCTGGAGCGGTCCGTACTGGTGTTATGACCCACATGTCTGTATCCAAGGTATACGGTGGTAGTTCTGTTGTGCACAACTGAGCGTTCAGCCAGGTGTTCCTCACTGCACAGATGTCAGTATTCCCCATTGTTGGATCTACATTGGGCAGCTGTGATTACGAACCCTACACATCTAGCACTGTTTAGCATACACATACAATGCAGTTGTCCTCTAGGTGTCAGTGTGTTAACCTGGTCTCAGGACATTCGTCTATGAATGCACTATATGGGCGAAGTAGCCACTACTGGCAGGACATCACCACGGATGGTAGTAGTGTGCCAGGTTTAGATTGGTACATCTAAGGTGACAGACAGCAGTAGACGTTGTGTAGAAGACCAGTGTCAGATATATATAGTGCAGCGTTCCTGCTAACAGTGACAACTATCGACACCGGAGTCCATTACAATGTGTTGTTCATGTCTAACTGTAATAGCATGGCCACTGTGCCCTTCCGTGTTTAGAATTAGAGTGTACACAAAACAGCCCTGTGCTACTAAGTGTGACAGCATGCCCAGTATTACGTTGTGTAGATGGACACATAGTGCATTCCAAATGGCCGTGTGCTACTAAGTGTGTGAGCATGCCCAGTGACACCTTGTGTCGGTTATGTGTCTCTATGTATATGGGCATGGCCATTGTAACCCTGTATAGCGATAGTAGTCGTCCAGTCAACAGATGGCCATACCCCACTTCAGGATGGATTCCTACATTGAACACACAGGTTCACAGGTATGTACATCATAACTGCCAGCATCCATGTCGATATCCACATTCCTAGAAGGTCATATTGACAGTCTTGAAAGGTGTAGTGTCTGTGGCATGGCTCGTATCTATGTAGTATTGTAATAGTGGTCCGTAGATAGGCAGTTGTCCTGATCCCACCACTGGCGTGTGTTTGTCTCTGTCTGCCTGGGGACAGAAATATGCTTTTAGACTGCTCACACTCCATACAATCCCTATCGCCGTCTTTGCCAATGCTGATGATGTCACCCACCTAGAAGTACACCTCTGGGAGTGCTATGTTTCAGTAATCGTGGTAGCACATTCTGTAACTGCATAATGCTGTAGTGTGATGAGGTAGTTAAGTCGGTGTTCTAATCCCAGTTATGCCAACTGTGTGTGTCTCTGTCTGCCTGAGGAAAGAAATATGCTTTTAAACTGCTCACACTCCATACAATCCCTATCACCATCTTTGCCAATGCTGATGATGTCACCCACCTAGAAGTACACCTCTGGGAGCGCTGTGTCCCAGTACTCTTGGTAACGCATTCTGTAACTGCGTAATGCTGAAGTGTGATAAGGTAGTTAGGTCTGTGTTCTAATCCCAGCCATGCCTACTGTGTGTGTGTCTCCATCTGCCTAGAGACAGAATCATGCTTTTAGACTGCTCACACTCCATACAATCCCTATCGCCGACTTTGCTATTGCTGGTGATGTCACCCACCTAGAAGTACACCTCTGGAAGTGTTGCATCCCAGTAATCTTGGTAGCACATTCTGTAACTGCGTAATGCTGTAGTGTGATAAGGTATTTAGGTCTGTGTTCTAATCCCAGCCATACCAACTGTGTGTGTGTGTGTGTGTCTTTCCATCTGCCTGGGGACAGAATAATGCTTTTAGACTGCTCACACTCCATACAATTCCTACCGCTGACTTTGCCATTGCTGATGATGTCACCCACCTAGAAGTACACCTCTGGAAGTGCTGCGTCCCAGTAATCTTGGTAGCATGTTCTGTAACTGCGTAATGCTGTAGTGTAATAAGGTATTTAGGTCTGTGTTCTAATCCCAGCCATGGCAAATGTGTGTATGTGTGTCTCCGTCTGCCTGGGGATAGAATGATGCTTTTAGATTGCTCACACTCCATACAATCCTTATCACCGACTTTGCCATTGCTGATGATGTCACCCACCTAGAAGTACACCTCTGGGAGAGTTACATCCCAGTTATCTCGGTAACGCAGTCTGTAACTGTGTAATGCTGTAGTGTGATAAGGTTGTTAGGTCGGTGTTCTAATCCTAGCCATATCAGGAGTGTGTGTGTGTCTCTCCATCTTCCTGGGGAAAGAATAATGCTTTTAGATTGCTTACACTCCATACAATCCCTATTGCCGACTTTGCCATTGCTGATGATGTCACCCACCTAGACGTACACCTCTGGGAGTGCTGTGTCTCAGTAATGTAGGTAGTGCGTTCTGTACTGCGTAATGCTGTAGTGTGATAGAATAGACAGGTAGGTGTTCTATTCCAAGGCATGACAGGTGTGTGTGTTTGGCAGTCATATCCTATGTGTTGGTATCTGTGAGTGGCTAGCTACTGGACGTGTTGAGGAGTGTGTTTTGTTGTTGTCCTATATAGTGGCCATAAATGTCACAATTGGCCGAGAGACTGGATTGGCAAGACATACACATACATTCGGCAATAGGTCTGGTGAGTAATGTCAGCTGCCCTAATCTTACCCATAATACAATCTGAACCTGTGTGACACACAGAAACACACTTGCCTTGATATTAACACCAGTACATAATACAGGAGGCACATGGGGTTTCCTTTTCATTCTTGTCTAATGCTTTGGTGTCACATGGTCCGCTGTTGAGATATATATTCTATATCTACATATGTATATGTATATGTGCATATATCTATCTATCTATATATATATATATATATATATATATATATATATATATATATATATATATATATATATATATATATATATATATATATATATATATATATGTAGACATTAGCATGCATAAATCTACATGATGGAATACATGTCCTATACTGTTGAATGCCTGTGCTGGATGATCTGTACGTGATAACCTCAGACATATGTATATATGTCATGGCTTAGTGGTAAAGCACATTGTCTGTGGTGTACTGAGTCCAGGGTTCGAGCCATGCAGAGGCCAGTTGTTTTGTTGCTGGGAAGAACAAGGGACATTGAGTATGGTGATAGTAAGGCACTTTTAACCAGTTGTGTGCGGATCTGCGCGACAGTAAGCAGTGATTATTTTTGGGGAGGCTCAGTATGGGTCATGTAACTATGCATTAGAAGACAATACTATATAAACAAGGTGGAAAATAGTGAATCCCGTTTATACCCAGGGTGTGATGCAGATCCCAAGAGTGTATGTGTATAGATAGCTGGGTGCAGGACTTGAATATAGGTGAAAGCATGGGGGAGTGTCAGGCATACTGTACGTACATTGGTGCCCTGTGTCTCGGGATTGCTCCTGGCTTAGCACGACTAAGCTAGGGGTGTGTCTATGCCTGCCTAGTGCAATTGGGAGGGACAACAGCAGTAGGAGAGTAGTCAAGGTGACCAAGCTGGGCAAACAGGTGATAATTATCACAATCAGATCACAATCAGCAGATTACAGGGCCAGCCCAGCCCAGAACACTACAGTAAAGTGAGCAAGCACCATACCCTCGGGTTTTTCCACACTCTACACCACCGGTGTATACATGCGGGGAAATTTTACAAAACAATCCAACAAAATGAGAAGGGCTGCAGCAGGCAACATAGACCAACATGTGTAGGAGGCTGAGGGTGGTGAGGATGTGAATGCTGTCGAACAACCCTCAGTGAAGAGACAGAGAAGACTGTACAGACCCAGGGTAACCTACCAGGGCTACATGAGCTGGAGATAGTGGAGCAATATGGGGTGGACAGAGACCTCCTACAGCAGATTGTTGAGCTGTGCCGGCCATACCTGACACATTGAACAGGTAGGTGTTCTATTCCAAGGCATGACAGGTGTGTGCGTACACTAGCCACAGGTACCTCCCAAAACACAACTGGGGATATCATGGAGATCTCACAGGCATCTGCATCCAGAGTATTCCACCAGTTCCTGGATGCCATGTCACCACATGCCAGTGAGCAGGTACATTTCCTCAACACACGTGAGGTGTTGACCAGCAATATGCGTCTCTTCCACCAAATGGCAGCTACCCTGGGGTAGAGGGTGCTATAGCTTGCATGCACGTATGCATCAAAGCACCACCCGGTGATCAGGGTAGGGCCTACATTAACTGCAGGGGCATCCCCTCCATCAACTGCCAGGTCATATGCGATGCCCAGGGCATTATACTGAATACTGCCCTGGAAGCTATGACGATTCCAATATATGGCATCTGATGCAGCTGTACCACAGCTTTGCCAGTATGGACATCCCCTACGGTCACCTAGTGGGGGATGCTGGGTACCCACTGGAGCTGTGGCTGATGACACCCATCAGAAATGCACATACATCTGAACAACTACGTCAGAATGAGACACACGCACAGGCCAGACATATAATAGGGCGTGTGTTTTGGATGCTCAGGTCACGGTTCTGGTGTCTGGACACATCCGGTGGAACCTTGCAGTATTCGCCAGCTACATGCACCCAAATTGTTATGGTATGTGCTATGCTACACAATATGATCCTGCGGAAACAGCTGCAGCAGGAACAGCATGGGGCAGGGCCACACAGCCCCACACCAATGCCAAGGCCTGTACAGGCACAGAGTGACTCGGAGGAGAAACATCCTGAGCCAGACCCAGTAGATGGAAGAAGGCATGCCCATTATGATCTGACCTTGGCAAAGAGGCAACGCATAGCATATGCACTGACACAGTAGGTACCCAGGGAATGTCACCCTCTCTGACTCACACAAACAGTAAAAGGGATGCCAAACATGTCACTATCTGTGCTCAGCCATGTATAAGAAGTGCACTGTGTGCATCCAACATAGGCAGCCCTCCAGCACCATCCTCAGGTCTGGCACACCCTCAAGGTAAGTCAATCAACCTACCAGTTGGCAGTTGTATTAGAATGTGTTGTTACCTGTAGCTATGGTATGGATATGAGCATGCAAGGGAATTTGGTGGCCAAATGTTAAACCAGTGGACAGTAGATGTCCATAGTGGCACCATGACATCTGTAGCACATACGGGGTCACCATAGTAGCCAGTAGTACACAGGGTGGCATAACCCACTGCAGGTAATGGGCTGAGCATCATGTGTGTCCATACAGCCCACACAAGTTTCAACCAGCTGGACAGGTGTAGACAAACACAGACAAATGCTGTACTATGGCCTCTGAATATGCTCAATGGATGACCCCACCCCACAGACCCACACAGACAGACTACAGCAGGCCAGGCAGTTGGATGTAGGTTGTGAAGTCTAGGACTTCTGAAACTAATATGTTGGCAATTAAAGCTAAGATCTGGAGTACACTGGTAGACAGCACAATAGATAGGTCTACACACTGAAATGGAGTACCTGATATACCAGTACAGTAGTAGCAAAAGTGTACAAGTGTCAGGTGTGCTCCACTTCCAACATACACATGTAACAGTTAGGTGTGCCCCCCCCCCCGGTGCTGTGTAGGAATGTGGATACAGTCGGATGTCCCCCCACACTGTGCAGAAATGTAGCAACAGTCAATGCCACATGACCGATGGATTCCCTGTAGACACAGCATGTCACCTGTCAGTGTACAACGCAGAGGTCGGCACCACAGTACTGACTACCTGGACATGTAACACACGCGATACAGTTGACCATACTGGGCATGCTCAAACACATAAAGGTATGACGGCAATGTCAGTCGACAGCATGCGGAATGGTCATACCGGGCATGCTCACACATGTAAACACAAGACGGCCAGGTCTGCAAACACCAGTGGTCTGGACATATCTGCCGGTACATTGCTATACTGTTGGATGACTGTGCTGTACGGTATGTGTGTGCTACTGTCTATTGTCTGTATATTTGCCATGGTGTATTGGCAATTCACATTAGCTGTGTGTGCAGGGTGTTGCTACCAACACTTGCAAAGGATGGTTATTTGTTTGCAGCCAGAACAAGCCCATTGGATACAGAGTGAGTAAGGCACACTGAAGAATTTGGGAGCAGTTGTGCATGGGTTTCCGTGGTGTTAAGCACTGCTGACCTCTGGTTACAGCTTCTTACACTTGGTTAGACTCCACATTTCTTTACCAGCGCAATACTCGCATACTGGTAGCCAAACACACTTACACCCGCTCGCTCCCTCACTTGCACATGCACCGACATTGGTGCTTGCATGTGTCACTAATGCTGTGTGGGCATGATCCCTTGTGATGCCTATTACATCGGACTACATGACTACAGTATCGGGTTTGGCTGACCTATAGGCGATGGCATGGTGTTCGACTATACTGAATTGGCGGCCTGTCCAGTGAGTTAATTATATTATATGCATGTTCCTCATACAATCTGCTCCCATCTGGCTGATACATGGGAACCGATACTCTGCAATGCAGACAAGTAAATGTGTTTTGGGACCCACATCCGTCTGCCGGGTCATGCTAACGCATAGCTATTGTAGATTTGCCACCTTTTAAATTGGCCATGGTGAGACGTTAGGATTAACACCTGTCCCACTTTGTGTAGGACAGTCCCTCCTTAGGCGTATGTGTCATGCAAAAATAATCAAGACATAGCAAATGCCTTGATTACAGGACAATATTATATTCTACATTTCTCTAATAGCTGCATGTAACAGTTATTGTATATATGACACTTCTATATGTTATGTGATGTAGCATAAGCAACTGGACTGCTACTAGACTAAGCTTTTATTTGTGCTAATACATATAGTTCTGTACTATGCACGGCTGTAGGTATGTTCTGGCCTGGTACGTCTGACATTTCTATGGAGCAGGTCCCACTTTGCCCATTTGGAAAGGTGGTAGCTTTAGGACCTATATGTAGAGATGTCAGATTTGGCAAGGCAACACATACCCACAGCCAGTAGAAAATAGACTACTTCACCGGATTGCATAAGTAAAGGTTATTCTTGTAGCAATATAGTTGCTAATACTGTTTCCTATAACATCTAGGTGTTTCAGATATACATAATCATTTTATGCAACCACTACAGACAATATATGGATTATTTGCCCTAAATCACAGGCCATGTGCCATAATAACATTTATTTTGCAGGACACAACTGCCTAAAGGGGGAGTGTCCCTCGCAAAGGTGAACAGGTGGTAACCCCAACCTATTATGCTATCATTACCTAAGGTAGTCAGCGGAATATGCGCTTTCCATCACTAACAGACCTCACATACGAATGGGGGAGAATGAACACTGAATCAGGGACACTGCATAACACCCTCAGGGACACATTTAGATGACTGGTACTATTAACCTGACACATTGACAGTCCCAGAGCATTTGTATTCATTCACATTTGTCGAGGTACATGCTGTTTATGACTCATACATGTTGTCATTAGTCATTACATGTATTTCGCCACCTGTCAACCTAATATCACTAGTTCTGGAAGGGTTTAGTTAGGACTGTGCTAGATTCTGATTCGTAATCACGGACGTCCATTATAATCAGGTACAGTTCACTGATATAGTCCCTATGTGTTACCCCAGTGGTTTACAGACTATCCAGTAGATGTGCTCTTATGGTTTGGGAGGTATGGGCATCTGCTATACCCACATAGGAATATTAATTACTTCCACGGGGCAGGCCTAATACATCTCTGCCAACCAACACCTGCACACTTAGGTCCATTATTGCATACCCATGATTCCCCTACCTGACACCCCTCTACAGCACTTATCCTTACTGTGAGCGCAGCTGGGGTATGAACACACCCCTACACACTGCCCACTCTCCCCGTGTCGGGACACACGTCATACGTTTTGTCAACCCATGTGTTATCAGACTTGCACAACCTACTGTTCTGTGTACAGCTACATTCTGGTCACGTCAATCATTACTGGTTCACCTACAAGAGAAATTTTTGGTGTCCTGCAAGGGATCCCGTGATCCATGTTTAAAGTGTAGACCTTGCAGATCTCTCCCACTGATAGTTTCCTGCCGGTGGTCTGGAAAGCAGTGGTGTATTTACCATTATTGCATGTCTGCATGTCTCACAGGCCTAGCTGGCGGTGTGTGGGAGGTAGACGTTTGTTTATTGGACCTCCCACTAACATAAGCCCAGTCTAACCATATGTTACCCGTAATTGCTGTAACGTAACCTAGGTATGTACATGTGTATATTTACAGTAACATATGTATATATGTATATATATATATATATATATATATATATATATATATATATATATATATATATATGTATACATATGTATATATACATGTATATATATGTGTATATATATATATATATATATATATATATATATATATATATATGTGTGTGTGTGTGTGTGTGTGTGTGTGTGTGTGTGTGTGTGTGTATATGAATATATATACATCTGTGTGACTGTTGACCAATACATTTCCTGCTCATATGCACTTACACATGCGTATTGGGTTTTATATATGCTTCATCAGCATACTATTGCCTTAGTCATTATGACACCAACACTTTACTCCGGTTATATTGTAATCGGTATTTAGCACATTATACAGCGGCCAAATGTCTCAATATATTCATGTACGGATTACCGATGGTAACTGGGATGTGATACAGTGTCATTTGACCTGTTCCTCATCTGTACAGCCTATTATTCCAGCTACTGTCTTTGTTTGTCTGTGCACATTCATATTATTTATGTCAATAAATGGAGTGCATGTGTTACAGTGAATGTACTTCAACATATTGTTGTCTGCATGTGCGTATGCATATATACCTATTACATACTAGCTGACCTACACAGGCGGTCCATTGGAACCGGCCCAACCAAACCTGGCACTCCTGGATCCATAATCGCATACCCATAGTTCCTCCACCCCACCCGTGTTGAGTTTCCATGCGTAACAGCCATTATCCGCCTGATATCGCAGCCATGACACACCTTTACACATTGCCTTTTCCAGAGCGTTTGGGGCCCTACACACCTTTTGTACCACCTCGTGTATTCACAGGATCTCCCACCATTTATGTTTGCACATACGTGCCTTTCCTGGTGTTATGGATTACGGCCATTTGCGGTTTACAAATGTAGGTGGTCGCAACATGGACTACATTCCATCTGTGTGTAATGTAGACATAGCAGTTCAATGATGTTATGCCCACTGGTAGAACCATGCATCTGGTGTGAATAGTGGTGCTCTGCTCACTCTTGGGCAGCTTTATCTGACATATGCTGCAAGCACTATATAATACCTTAGTTGCTCTAGATTCCCTTCACAACCCTTGTGTATGCTTTATTCTTACGGCGTTAATTCTTCAAAGATATATATATATATATATATATATATATATATATATATATATATATATATATATATATATATATATATATATATATATAGATGTCTGTGGATATATATCTATACACACACACATATATATATATATATATATATATATATATATATATATATATATATATATATATATATGTGTGTGTGTGTGTGTGTGTGTATCTATATATATATATATATATATATATATATATATATATATATATATGTAAATTACATCTGTACATAAAAACATACATTTGCTATGCTGGAATCTGCTTACACCCACGCAGGCGCACTCGCATATGCTTACTGTGAGTTATATATGTTTACTGCCGCTTATTGGTGCTTACGTGTGCCTTATTCATTATGACAGTACCACTTTGATTGAAGGAATCTGGTTAATGGCCCCATGCGAAACACATGTTCACCTTTACATGTTTAAATGTTGGCTTTACAGCACAGCGACATTCATTCCACAAGGAAATGATATGTGCTATAGTCGAACTTGAACCAGGAATGCCTTTACATTAGGCGGATGCTCTAACCACTGCACTATTGGTGTTCTGCTTCATTTATATGTATACCCATGGTTCATAGTTACCCGAACACATGCCTCAACGCTTCACTTACACAGCAGGCATCCATTCTCCTGCTGGGAAAACCACAGTACTCCACATGCGCCATTCCCTATTCCCTACTGCTCTATACCCGTGCTGCCTGTTTACTCACTCCGAGGATATTCAGAACTCCAAAGCTTATAGTCCTGGCACATACGTGTGTTTGATTGTCAGGGTGTTCATGTGGTCATCTGAGTTTAGGCTTGTCCGACTGGAGACCGAAACAGCCCTGTACCCATTTGAAAGTCAGAATTAGCACATGGACAGAGTTAGTCCAAATGTTACCATTCTACCTGTGTTTACAGACGAAGGTGTTTGGCCACCTCTGACCGGCTTGATATGTCGGCACTACATGATACGTGGTGGGGGGTTTTCTGCTTATGTTTCCCTTCACATTTGTTACGACTGCTTTATTGTGACCATGTTCATTTATATATATATATATATATATATATATATATATATATATATATATATATAGATATAGATCTGTCTGTACATACACATACATATACACCTACATACCTATTTACATTTCCCATACTGTTGAATGTTTGCCGCGCATCCCCGCTGGCTTTACCTCCTTATATCCGATGGACATTATTCTGGCCATCACATAAAATTAGTGGCCCTTGCATGGATTGGACCCAGAAACAGACACACCTTAGTCACCGGTTTGACCACTACACCATCCATGGTGCATTCCGCATGGATGGTAGCTAGGATATATGAATTCACTACAGGTATTCAACAGTACTGGCAACAAATGTGACAATTGGTTGGTGTACATATGTGTACGGACCTCTCAACCACTCAGGGACTAATTTAAACAGTAACAGGGACAAGGCGAGGACAAATCAGGGACAATCATGAACACTTTTACAATATTAGTACTATTAACTTGAAACATTGACAGATTCAGAGCATATGTATTAATACTTTTTTTCTGAAGTAAAATACGTCTATTACTCTTAATTATTGTCATTATTCTTTTAGTGTAATTCACCACCTTTCCTCCTAAGGTCACTGGTTTTAGGGGGGATTAAGAGGCTGGCCAGTTATTGTGCGAATGCTCTGACCATTGGTAGGGTTGCCACCTTTTCATATGGCCAGGATGGGATATATTCGGGACCCACCAGATTTTTCAAGCCAACACATACCCACGGCCAGTACAGGGTTTAGAACTTTACTTGTTTTCCTAGATGTAGCAGTTTAGTTGCTTATTCTGTTTCTTGTAAGACTTACTTATTTTACATACAGAAATAGCTGTTTTATGCAACTGTTACATGAAATATGGTACATAATTATTTCCTACAATCACAGGACATTTGCCATTGTATTATTTTTGGTCAGGACACACCTACCCAAACAGGGACTGTCCCTCACAAAGTGGAACAGGAGGTACCCTGCTTACATCAGCTCTTTAATAACCCTATATCCAACTGCCACTATGCAAATGTGTAAAGTATATATTCTTGATAATTCATGTGGGGAGCCGTGCATCACGGTCAGGTGTTTAATCCCGGGTAGTAGGTTCTGCATGACCGGCTGGAGGCTGAGCAGTCTCGTGAACCACTACTGCACATACAACTTGTGTCCAGATGTCTACAGGACTGGACATCGTATCGTGACACCATGTCTGATGTTTACACAGGATACTTATCCCATGAGGGATATCCAAAAATTGAACAAGCCAATAACCTTTGATATTTTTGGATTTACGAAAACATGATAGGGTTTTACATGCAAGGGATACATAGTTTGCAATCTTGACACTGCCTAGGGTGAGACTGCCTACTAGATATGAGTAGTGGTCACTATGTGCAGATATGGCTGTGCCAAGCTATCAGCCCGAGTATGGCTAGATTTAGTGGACATTCAGAAATGGGGGGTTGTGTGCTGTAGAGGGGATGATGGGTATTCAATTATGCATCCAGGTGTTTTGTGGTTTGATGGCTCAGTTCAGTCCAGACCATTATGTGGGTATGTGCCGGTGACGTTTCTGTACATGTGTATCGCACATTTTAATATTCATATGTTTGTGGGATTGTGTTCTACAGTATGGCCTGTCAGGTTGTATTGCGGATGTGTAGGTTTGTTCTTTGTGTTTCTTTCTAATTCACCCACTGCTCCCTCATATACCTCTAGTTCACCTATTGTGCATCCAACACAGTCTCCCCTTGGTGAATTATTACATTACCTGCCCCCCACCCCCATATTCCACACACTCTATCCATCCCTTCTTTGGTTGATGGCCCATGGCACGGTCAAGAGAACACATTGCATACACTACATATCTCTGGTACCTGTATGGTTGTGAGGACTACCCTAGCATTTTTCACCTTCCACATGCTGTACATCACGCACATAGGTACACGCAAATACTTATCTTTCATGACATGGTAGGTAGACCCGGGTAATACCCGTTCATCTTTGGCCCATCCTGACAAGGACAGCTTGGACCGCAAATGGGCAGAATTTGGGTGAATGCTCTGACCATTGGTAGGGTTGCCACCTTTTCATATGGCCAGAATGGGATATATTCGAGACACACATCAGATTTTACAGGCCAACACATACCCACGGTCAGTACAACGGATAGTACTTTTGTCTTATGCTTAAATGTAAGCTTATTGTTGTAGCAGTTTAGCTGCTTCTTCTGTTTCATTTACTTGCTTATTCTGTTTCTTGTAATATGTAGGTATGTTACATACAGAAATAACTATTGTATGTGACTATTACTTAAGATGTGGGACATGATTATGTCCTACGATCGCAGGATATTTTACATTTATAATGGTTTTGGTATGGACACAACTGCCCAGAGGGGGACTATCCCTCACAAAGTGGGACAGGTGGTAACCCTGACCATTGGGCTAGACTTCATTATTGGTGGCGCGCTAACACGATGCATTTCTCTTCCACTTGGTATAACTATCAACACTAAAATAGTATACAGGCAGGTGGTTTTAAATGTCATTTGTTTGAGGGATGGGGACTCAATATTCAGCTACGTGCATTTGTGTTTGCTTCTTATTTCTGTGTTTGCAAAACTGTCTTGCATGCTTTGCATACATTTCAGTATCCATGGACACTGGCAGGTGTGATTACTATTGGAGGCAGGCTGTAATATTCAGCATTTAAGGTTGCACATAAACAGCTGACATGTCCATGCCTCCGTGCAGTGCTTCCACATGCCCCATACACTCGTGCACGTTTCCTATGCATGGGGATGTGGCGGCAGCGCACCTTCATTAATATGCATATGGCACTACTGTGCCATCTCTACACCACACGGATGGCGCAAGCCTAATGCCGTCCTTGCACCGAGCTTCATGAATTCCAGTGAATGAATTACTAATTGAGCACTGGTGAGTCATGTGACTCAGCTGGATAATATTATTGTGCAAAGTTCTCAGTTTAAAACTAATAAATATGAGGGTCTATATTAGAAGAATGAAAACACTAAATGTCGAATAGCATAAAGGCCGAAAATACCAGACATCAAACTCGCAACCCACCCCCCGACTAAATATATACCAACTCCGAGATTGCACTACATTGAGGAAAGGGCAAACATTCCATGTCCACTGTACTACAATCTCAAAATAGTGAGTTCAATGTCCAGCATGTTCGACCCTTAGGCCATTGGACATTTAGTATTTTTGTTCTTCTAATATAGACCCGTATATGAGTATACCCATAATTTTAAGAATATAGAATAACAACTGAATGTAATTAAAAAAATGAAAATAAAGAAATTAGTGAGAGATCAGAAAGTGTATAAAGAAAAAACTGCTTATCCCCTGTCCACCCCATTCACAGAAATGGCGGAATGGATATGATATTCCTGAGCATAATACATCTAGAGAAATTGATGAGGAGAGGGAAACTGTAACTGATATGGATGATGGTTTTCTTTTTAGAGACAGACAGACAACCTCTTCACAGACATTCCGAATGTCTGAGGAATTTACAGCAGAAGCAGAGTTACCCTACCCATTAATCGAATACACGTTATCAGAACAATCCACCACATCAAGGGGGTTTCAAGGCCAGGAGAGGGAACACCAGTGGGAGGTTTTAGAGTTGATAGTCCCAGCTATGGATGATGGATATGTCTTACCGCCTGTTAAAATAACCTTAAATAGTGAGGAAGACTTTAAAATGTATAATTATTAATCAGTACTAATTGATAAGGTTTGTGGTGATTTATTTGCAAAAGGCCTCACATTTGTGCATAGTAAGTAGATGGATTTGTCAAGTGTATTAATAGATTTGAGACTTTTTGAGAAGAAACTTAATTTGAGTTTTTTGTTTCAAGATGTGAGGTCAATCACAAAACCATTTAGTATTTCATACACTTTTAACCCCTTGATCCATGTGTGAAGGCTGTGAGCCTAGCTAGATAGAATTGTGTAAATAATTATGTGTAATTTGAAAATATTAATATAATCCCCAGGCTTGTTTTTAAAAATGTATGAAAACTGTGTTATATGCTGAACTTCAAAAAGGTAACCACAGTGCACCCTGCTGGAAGAAAGTTGTTAAGAAAGCATTGTATGACTGTTTGATCTCAAGCTCAGAGACAGGATGTCTGGGCAAGCACATTCTTTCTATTGTCTTAGCTTAAGAGATAATTGCTAAGGTTTTACATGTAAAATGTCTTTTATTGCTGTGGCTTCCTGGCCAGGTGCAGCTTACACAAAAATGTAAATTTTGAGTTTCTGTTAGCCTGGGAACTAAGGGGGAAGTGATGGGAATGATGTAATGTGAAATAACTCAACACTACTGTGTATTAATAATTTAAGGACAGAAAGAAAGAAGAACATTTGTATCTTGTCTTGAATCTGGTAAGAACATCCACTCAACAGCACTTGCTTGATCTGTATGTAAGTAGAATATTAAACTTTAGTATTTCTCTTAAAGTAGAAAGAAGTTTAACCAAATTAGTCTAGTTGTTTTTCTATATTTATGTCAGACTCTCCTACAATATTGTTTTAAAGTTTCCTGTGCTTTCTGAACTCTTGATTAGCATTGTGTTGACTTGATGAGATTTGTCTTGTGTTTTTATTATTTATTATTAAATATTTTTAAACCTTTCAACTGTGGCTGTTTTGTGTAGAGATAATTTAAGCTCTTAGAGTACATTGCTTGTATTTGGTGATACTTCCCAAGCCACTCCAGTAGTCTTGCTGATCATCACACTTAATATTTGAGTAACAGTAATGTTACACAGTGAAATTGGTTAACCTTTGGGAAGGACCTTATAGTAGCTGATAGGTAGGGGTTCTGGTGGCAGTGGATTACTACCTTATAGCCTGGGCAGAAGGGGCATAGCTAAGAAACCTGTGCCAGCCTTCCCCAGGAGTGTCTGTGTGTTTGTATATAAATCATATCTCAAAGAGTGTGTGTGTGTGTGTGTGTGTGTGTGTGTGTGTGTGTGTGTGTGTGTGTGTGTGTGTGTGTGTCAGCTACTTGGGCAGGGACACAAAGCACTGGCTGGACAGAGAGAGTGCTGGGAGGACTTGGCTTGGACCCCTGGCCAAGGACTCCACTCTATAGCTGTGCCAGTGGGGAGTCTTATTGGAGATCTGGAGATAAACCAGCTCCAGACTGACAGTGATCTCTGTGTGCTCTTAAGGGAAATTGTAATTCACTGTGTGTGTACTTGTTATCCTTCCCAATGTGCACACACCTCACTGGTGAGGATTGGGGCTCCTTGCTTACTGGGCCAGTGTACAGGCATCATACCATGCCACCCTTGAATTGTTTGAAAGATTGTGTGAACACAATATATGTAATATCTGTATGTATGGGAATTATATAGGAAATAATATGACTAAGGCTGAGAAACTAGAGCTGAAAAGACTTAGTGTTGAAACCTGATAAGAGGGGTGATTTGGTGATAATGAGTAAGGTGGATTTTTAATGTAAAGATGAAATAAATTTTAGCAACTGAAACATATGAGCTTAGTTCTTTAAATCAGTTGAATGGTGCCTATAGAGCAATAAAAGGGGCCTGGCAGGATTTATTCACTGAGGGCAGTATCTCCATTGAGGAATTTAATTTTTTGGATATCCCTTTTCCTAGGATCCCAACAATTTTTGGGATGCCTAAGTTGCATAAAAATATCCACTAGCCTCCAATACGTCCAATAGTAGATGCAAGAGGGTATGTCATGTATCCCATAGCCAAATTTATTGACATTAAATTGAAGGATTCAGTGATTAAGGAACCATCTATTTGTAAGGACTCACAGGAATTCTTTAACAGAATAAATAGAATTCAGGTAAAGACTGATTTTGTTTCATCACTGTGATTATTAAGGATTTAAATTCTGTGATTCCACATGATGTAGGAATTGAGTGGTGTTGTGAGTATTTAGTGGATAAAAGTGTTCCACAAATACACATTAATGTTTTGGAACAATTGTTGGAGATGGGTCTGCTTAGTAACTACATCACATCTGAGAAAGAATTGTGTATACAACATGAATGGGTGGCTATGAGTTCACCATGTGATTGTCTATATGCAAATATTGTAATGTTATGTGGGGAGTGTAAGTTTTTGTTTAATTCAAGGTTCCATCAATATTGTTATCTATATACATGTTTTTTGGATGACATGTCTTTTTATTTAGGATGGCCCTAAAGAAGTAATTCCTCAATTTTTGGATTATATTACTAGCAGAACATCTTTCTTGAAATTTACACATGCAATAGGTGAGGAAGTGATTGCATTCCTAGATGCATTTTTATCAAAGGATAGAGTGAATAATACATTTCTTTCCAGGATTTTTAGAAAAGAAACATACTCAAATACTTTACTACATTTTTGTATTGCACACCCATTTAAGCAAAAGTGGGCTGTGGTGACGGGTCAATTAATCAAGGCAGCAAGAATGGTGTCCACTATGGAATTTGTTTTGGAAGAATGTGACCTTCTAAAGGTATACTTCTTAAGAGTGGCTATCCCTGCTCCCTATTAGATGAAATTATGCTGGAGGTCCTGAATAAAAGAGAAAGGGGACATTTTGTACCCATTGTAAGACAGGTACCAGTTTATCCAAATGATGTTAATCCTATGGGCCTGGAATGAATTTTGTCAACTGATAACGTGGATTTGGTCCCTGTGGGCAGTTTTAGTAATGAAAAAAGTACTGATTTCAGTATAAGAATTCTTTCGTCAGCACATTTTGTGTTGATTGTAGGCAAATAACTAATATACTGATTAAAAACTGGCAAATCTTAATATCTGACACAGATTTAAGAGATTTTATTACCGAAAACCTATTATAGTTTATGGGAAAAGGATGAATCTGAAAAATGTGTTTGAGAAATAGGTGGTTTCACAGACCAATGGTACTATGAAAATGTGTGTTTTTTGCTCATATTGTTCATCAGTAATAGAGGCTTGAGAGGTAACCATTAATGGGTATAAGGAGAAACTGCAAGCTCATAATTCCTGTTTGTAAGAGAGGGTGGTGTATTTTGCCTTATGTTGTTGTGTATGTTTTATAATGGCAAAACTGACAGCAAGATTAAGTCATACATATGTGAACATTTGAGCGGTATTAAACTTAAGAAAGAGACAAATACCCTTTCAAAATACTGTGTAGAGAGTGAAGGACATTGTTTTAACTTTGAAGTGTTGGACACTTTAGAGCTAAATGAAAGCAGTGGAGTGTGGTCTTTATTATTATTATTATTATTTATTATTTAACATTTGCTTGCCAGGATAGTCTGACTGGACAACAAGTGTCCATTTTCAGTGGAGTCCTGAGGAGAAAAATAATTTTACAGAGAAAAGAAAACTTTACAAAAGAGACATTACAGGGTAGTAGCATACAGATTGTAGACTTTACAGCAGTTAGTATACAATAAGAGGATATTACCCCTTTTGGTTGAAAATGCAAGTTAAAAAAATATCCGAGAGTAGATAAGGACCTGGTAGAGCATTGCAAGATATTTCAAAATTGAATAAGTGTATATGAATGTTTGTGTTTTCATATATACATTCAAGCAAATATACATGAAAGAGCATATATATATATATATATATATATATATATATATATATATATATACACTAATGCCGAAGCGAAAAGACCGAAAACATAAAGCGCCGACAACGCAAAACACGAAAACCATTACACCCACACACTACGTAAACAACACAGTACACTACATAACATATGCACTATCCCTAACCCAAACCCTAACCCTAAGGTCCGACACTACCACACTTACCCTACCTGCACCCTAACCTAACTCACTTAACCCACCCCTAACCCACAGTCCCTCACCATCGCACACACACCCTACCTGCACCTAACCCTAACTCACTTAACCCACCTAACCCACAGTCCCTCACCATCGCACACACCCTACCTGCACCCTAACCTAACTCACTTAACCCACCCCTAACCCACAGTCCCTCACTATCGCACACTTACCTGTCCGCTCCTAACACTAAATCCCTCACTTTCGCACACTTACCGAGTCTGTCAGGTTCTCACCTTTTCGGTCATCTGCGTTTGTATTCTCGTCCGTCGGATTCGTTTGGGCAAGCGACTTCGAGATTTTAAAGGTGACCCATATATATATATATATATATATATATATGGGTCTACTGCTTTACATCAAATCTACACTTGTTCAAAAGTAGAGCAGCAAACCCACATTTCAGAGAAAGTGCACTTCAATGAAAGTGCACATTCGCTGAAATCTAGTCGCCCGAGCGGCAAATTAAAAAAAAACATGTTTTTGCAGGGGGCAAGCCCCCCTGCACACCACCCTACTTAAGTATACCAACTCTGAGATCGCACTACAGTGGGGAAAATGAAATATTCCCATTCCATGTTATAGTGTGACTGCCACAGTTAATGTTCGAAGTTTCAGTACTTCGAACAAGTGGACTCGGTGAAGTGGAGTTCGAAGTACTGAAACTTCGAACAGCTGCACGGAACCCATATATATATATATATATATATATATATATATATATATATATATATATGTATGTGTGTGTGTGTGTGTGTGTGTGTGTGTGTGTGTATATATATATATATATATATATATATATATATATATATATATATGTGTGTGTGTGTGTGTGTGTGTGTGTGTGTGTATATATATATATATATATATATATAAATCCCAAAAGTAATGCTGCGCGTGTTAGCAGGGGTGCACGGTTCATAGACACAACACCAAAAAGTATTCCAGCATTCAACCCAGCAAAGCTTCCAGCAAGAAAATGCCTAATACAGGCAAAGAAACAAGTTCGAAGGCACTTTTAAATAAGCTAAAATAGCTCTATATTTTTTTACTTGTTACACCATCTCTCAGCAGTGGAACTAATGAAAAACACAGACTGGTCAATATCTGGCTTCACCCTTTGGCGTTCTCAGTGTGTAATTACATTCCATATCTTGTATGTATGTGTGTATGTGTATATATGCGTACATATGGTTTTGTGTACATCAATTTGATTTTTATAATATTTTGTGTCATAAAGGTACTGTGACTTTAAAATGCTTGTGTATTTAAACTAAGAAGATATGGAATGTAATTACACACTGAGAACGCCAAAGGGTGAAACCGGATACCAGTCTGTGTTTTTCATTAGTTCCACTGCTGAGAGATCGTATAACAAGTAAAAAAATATAGAGCTATTTTAGCTCTAGGGCCTTGAAGTGTGAACAGGTCATTAATGAACAGATTAAAGAAGTGCTTTAAGAAGTGCTCAGCAAAATGCTGTACCAGTTTTAATTGAATTGTTGTGTCACTGTACATTGTTGTCTGACCAGTATAAATGGGTGCTACTGATTTCTCAGACAAACTTTCTGAACTAAATTATTTATTGTTAAAAATATAAAAATTCCAGTTACATAATGAATAATTTTGTAATGCATTAGACTGAATATTGTACCTGAAGATTTGCTTGTGTGGCACTTTTCTATTTGCTTAGTAGCGAATTCATTGTTTCATAAAGAATTGTTAGAGTTATTTGATAAACAGTGGACTAAAAATATGCACTTAGTAGTCAAACACAATGAATTACTAATTGATGCACTGATGAGTCATGTGACTCAGCTGGATAATATTATTGTACAAAGTTCTCCGTTTAAAACTAATGTATATGGGTATACTCGTATATTTAAGAGTATAGAACAACATCTGAATGTAATTAAGAATAAGAAAATAATGAAATTAGTTAGAGATCAGAAAGTGTATAAAGAAAAAACTGCTTATCCCCTGACCCCACCCCCCATTCACAGGAATGAGTGAACAGATATGATGTTCCTGGGCATAATACATCTAGAGAAATTGATGAGGAGAGGGAGCCTGTAACTGATATGGATGATGATGCTTTTTTAGAGACAGACAGACAACCTCTTACCTCTTAAATGTTTAAGTTTTAATATATACACTCAAGCAAATATACATGAAAGAGCCTATCTAAATATATGTACACACACATATATATATATATATATATATATATATATATATATATATGGTTCCCCTTCACAAAGTCAAACGTTCATAAACCCGAAATGCATATGCCCGAAGCCATATGCTCAGGTTTCTGAAGCTTGACTTCATGAAAGGGAGATAATAAAAGAGAAACGTAACAAAACTAAGTGTTTCTGCAGGGGGGCAAGCCCCCCTGCACCCCACACACCTCCGCTACTTATTTATTCCAACTTTGAGATGGCACTACACCGCAGAAAGGGAAATCTCCTGTTCTGCACTGTTTGCCATTCCCCATTCACAGAGTCGAGCTTCCACAATTTCGAGCATATGGTCACGGCCATATGACTTTCGAAATTGTGGCCGTTTGACTTTGTGAAGGGGAACCATATATAGATATATATATATATATATATATATATATATATATATATATATAAATATATATATACACACACACACACACACACACACACACATATATATATATATATATATATATATATATATATATATATATAAAAGCTGCAGTGGTATAGTAGTTGCATTGTTGCTTCACAGCAAGAGGTTCTCCCCTTCGATTCTCAGCTAGTGTGCAGGGAGTGCCTTCTCTGTGGAGTCTGCATGTTCTCCCCGCGATCACATGGCCTCCGAAAGACATGCGTGAATGGGCGTTCCTTCGTTGAAGGTTGGGCGTCAGGCTGGCAACTTGGCATCATAAAAATCTACTGCCAATCATTAGCAGACCGGAGTTACGCTGTGGCGACCCCTTACCGGGAAAAGATGAAAAGAGAAATATATACACACACACACACACACACACACACACACACACACACACACACACACACACACACACACACATGCACATATGTACATACACTCATATATAGGTTATTGCTCACACCTGGATAGGTATAGCTAGAACATGTTGTTTGTTTTGTCCAGGGCAGATGGGGTGTAGAAACAGTGAGGGGATGAGGCTTCAGAGAGTCAAGTACAGTTGCATAGATGGTTGGTGAAGAGATATGTTTTAAGTAGGCTTTTGAAGGACAATGTAGAGTTTTGTAGTCTAAGGTCAGGGGGAAGGTTGTTCCATATTTTTGCTATTTCATGGGCAAACAGTCATTCCCTGGGGTTGTTTTTTCATGTGATGGTTTCGATTAAGGCTTTGTTGGAGGACCAAAGCTGTTTATTTCAATTGTAGAAAATTATCTTTAAAAATTTTAAAAAGGTTTTAACAAATGAATCTTTATTAGAAAGAAGTGAACCGATCTGGCAGCTACACTTGAATGCTACATGCTGGCCAGGTTTTAATATGCAGGATTGAATTAGTAGTATCTTAACACTTAAAGCATTGGAGAGGTTATTTATTTATTTATCTGACATTTGTTGACTGGGAATGTCTGAGTGAGCTTGCATCCTTTTTCGGCAGAGGCCCAGGGAGAAAAACTCCACAAAGTATTATATACACCATAAAAAATGTTTACAGACAGTACAGTATATATGAGGTAATATAAACCTGCATTATAATGCTTGGATTCCCACTTGTAGCATGAGAGTTTAAAAGGTGCTATTTATAAAAAAGGCAATAAAAGAATATGTTAAAGTTATTCATATATCTACAGTTTTACTGCTGAAATATGAATGAATACATGTGGAACTTTTTAAAGATAAGCATGTGCATATATGTATATGTATATATTTTATTTTTTGTAGAGTTGCTGTAAAAAAAGGATTTTTATGGCATTTTTAATCATGAATGGAATGTGGGCTGTCTTAGTATACTTTTGTAATGATTGACAGTTTTAATGGGTGTTTATAAAGCAGACGTTTTGGTGCCGACACTTTTATCTGATGAAGTTTCCTTTTGCATGAAACAAAAGTGCTTATAATTTTTTTATGAATAAATAGTGATTTGTACTTGCCAAGGTCACTGTGGATTGCTCAGTAATAACATTGTGGAAATACTAAGTTTTGTTTATGCAGTCTGTTTCTTACATGAGTGACTGAATCAAACTACTCTATTTTCCTGTAGACAGGTGGACTCTTCCATTTTGTGAACTGGTGGTTTTGCTTTCTGCATTTTGTTAGTTTTACTTTTTTTCATTTTGTTGGTGGATATGGTGACCAGTTCGCTTGTGGAAGGGGCCCAAAATGTATTTTCAGCATATTTTGGGAATTCAATTGGTGATTTGACTTTGTCGATTCAGCAATCATCCCAGCATCTAGACAGGATTGAACAAAACATACACCCCCTTATTTCAGCTGAAACTGGTTCTCTCATATCACAGAACAGGAAGGAAGTGAACAGGACTGTTTCTTTACAAATAAATGTGAGTAATCTGGAGTTGCACAGACATTTGGCAAATATTTCACCCTTGAACTGTGAACAGGTCAGTAATGAACAGAATAGACTATTAGTTGAAAGAACTGCTCAGCAGAATGCTGTACCAGTGTTAAGGGAATTGTGGTGTCACTGTAAATTGTTGTCTAACCAATATAAATGGGTGCTACTGATTTCTCAGACAAACTTTCTGAACTAGATTATTTAATGTTAAAAATTTAAAAATTCCAGTTAGATAATACATATTTTTGTAATGTATTAGACTGAATATTGTACCTAAAGGTTTGCGCGTGTGGCACTTTCATACTGGTTTAGTAGCAGATTCATTGTTTCATAAAGAATTGTTAGAGTTATTTGATAAACAGGGGCTAAAAATATGCACTTAGTAGTCAAACACTATGAAATTGATACACTGACAAGTCGTGTGACTCAGCTGGATAATATTTTTGTACAAAGTTCTCAGTTTAAAACTAATGTATATCAGTATACTCGTATATTTAATAGTATAGAACAACATCTGAATGTAATTAAGAATAAGAAAATAAAGAAATTAGTGAGAGATCAGAAAGTGTATAAAGAAAAAACTGCTTATCCCCTGACCCCCCCCCC
This sequence comes from Protopterus annectens, assembly GCF_019279795.1. Taxonomy (NCBI): domain Eukaryota; kingdom Metazoa; phylum Chordata; order Ceratodontiformes; family Protopteridae; genus Protopterus; species Protopterus annectens. The sequence continues at coordinate 119,545,031 of NC_056741.1, read as the reverse complement.
CCCATTCACAGGAATGAGTGAACAGATATGATGTTCCTGGGCATAATACATCTAGAGAAATTGATGAGGAGAGGGAGCCTGTAACTGATATGGATAATGATGCTTTTTTAGAGACAGACAGACAACCTCTTACCAGACATTCTGAACATCTGAGGAATTTACAGCAGAAGCAGAGTTACCCTGCCCCTCAATGGAATACACATTATCAGAACAATCCACCTCATCAAGGGGGTTTCAAAACCAGGAGAGGGAACACCAGAGGCAGGTTTTAGAGTTGATAGTACCAGCTATGGAAGATGGATATGTTTTGCCACCTGTTAAAATAACCTTAAATAGTGAGGGAGACTTCAAAATTGTAATTATTCATCAGTACAAATTGTTAAGGTTTGCGGTGATTTATTTGCAAAGAGCCTAATATTTGTGCTTAGTAAGAAGATGGATTTGTCAAGTGTGTTAATCGATTTGAGACTTTTTGTGAGGAAACTCAATTCAAGGATGTTTTTCAAGATTTGAGGCCAATTACAAAACCAGTGAGTATTTGAAGCACTTATAACCCCCCGAGCCATGCCACCCTTGAATTGTTTGAAAGAGTGTATGAACTCAACATACATAATATCAGCATATATGGGAATTATATAGAAAATAATCTGACTCAGGCTGAGAAGCTAGAGCTGAAAAGACTTAGTGATGAAAAATCCATGCTAATTATGAAGCCTGATAAGGGGGTTGGTGTGGTGATAATGAGTAAGGTGGATTATAGTGGCAAGATAAAAGAAAGTTTATCAACTGAAACATATGAGCTTCATTCTTTAAATCAGTTGAATGGTGCCTGTAGGGCAATAAAAGGGGCCTTGCACGATTTATTCATTGAGGGCAGCATCTCCATTGAAGAATTTCATTTTTCAGATGTCCCTTTTCCTAGGGTCCCAACAATTTTTGTGTTACTTAAGTTGCATAAAAATATGCAGCAACCACCAATATATCCAATAGTAGATGTAAGAGTGTCTATCATGTATCCCATAGCCAAATTTATTGACATTAAATTGAAGAATGTGGTGGTGAAGGAACCACCTATTTGTAAGGGCTCACAGGAATTCTTGAACAAAATAAATAGAATTCAGTTCAAGACTGATTTTGTTTTCATCACTGTGGATATTAAGGATTTGTATTATGTGATTCCACATGATGCAGGAATCGAGTGGTGCTGTGAGTATTTAATGGATAAAGGTGTTCCACAAATGCAAATGAATGTTTTGGGATGATGGTTCTGCTTAATAACTACATCACATTTGAGAAGTAATTTTATATACAACGTGAAGTGATGGCTATGGGTTCACCATGTGATGGGGTTTATGCAAATATTGTCATGGTATTTGGGAGCATAAGTTTTTGTTTATTTCAAGGTTCCATGAATCCTGTCATCTTTATACACGTTTTTTGGATGAAATGTTTTTTTTTGCTTTTGTTTTTTTTTTTTGGGGGGGGGTGGCCCTAAAGAAGTATTTACTCACTTTTTGGATTATATTAATAGTGCAGCATCTTTTTTGAAATTTGCAATAGGTGAGGAAGAAAGTGCATTCCTGGATGTGTTTTTATCAAAGGATAGAGTGAATAATAGATTTCTTTCCTGGATTTTTAGAAAAGAAACATACTTAAACTACATTTTTCTAGTGCACACCCCTTTAAACAAAAGCAGACTGTGGTGAAGGGTCAATTCATCAGGGCAGCAAGAATGGTGCCCGCTATGGATTTTCTTTTGGATGAATGTGTCTTTCTGAAATGTATGTTTCTTAAGCATGGCTATCCCTACTCCCTAATAAATGAAATTATGCTGGAGGTCCTGAATAAAAGAGAAATGGAACATTTTGCACCCATTGTAAGAGAGGTATCAGTTTATCCAAATGATATAACCCTATGGGCCTGGAAGGAATTTTGTCAACTGATAACATGGATTTGGTCCCTTTGGGTAGTTTTAGTAATAATGAAAAAAAGTACTGCTGATAAATTAGAATTAAATTTAAACTCTAATGATAACACTGCACACTCTGAATTAACAACATTAAATCAAAAATAATCAGAAATATTAAACCAGAACATTTCAATTAATTTGAAAAGGCTTAAGTTGCAGTCTTACTCTGTTAACCCTAAACATTTACATAAGTTGGCTATTAGATCTAAAGGAATAAATAACTTAAACCATATACATGAAATTATGTATGTGGTTAATAATTCCACAAAAAAGTATTCAAAAGGCATATTGGAAGCATTCAGAATTCATTATAAATCAATTAATGATAAAAGTCTCACTTTAGAAAATGACACTATAACTGATAAATTCCTTCAAAACAATATCAAAAATAAATTATCAATACAATAAACTAATATACTAGATAAACCAATGTCATTCTTGGAATTGAAGGACCAAATTAAAAACATAAAAATAACAAAGCCCCAGGTCTGGATGGTATAATCACAGAAATATATGTAATTGTCCCAAACTCTACACTAAAGATACTTCTAAATGCATTTTGTGTGATTAAAAATGAGTTGAACATACATCCTTCTTGGAAACATTCTTTAATTTATCCTATTTTAAAACAGGGCAAAGATCCTTAGTTATGTTCCTCTCATCACCCTATTTCTTTGTTAAATATTGATTATAAAATTTTATGTCCATTTTAGCTAAGAGATTAAATAGTATAATGCCTAATTTAATAGATTATGATCAAACAGCATACATATTACATAGAAAAGTTTAATATAACATCATTAAAGTATTAACTCTGATTGGTATTGCATATAAAACTAAAAAAGAACTTTCAGTTATTAGTTTAGACATTGATAAAGCCTTTGACTCGATTAGTTGGGCATACTTATACAAAATCCTTAATGGATATAATTTTTGTTGAGAATTTATTGACTTAATAATGAAGTTATATAATGATTCCTATTTTACATTAAAATTGTGTCATGTATATCATCATCATTTAAAATATTAAAAGGTACAAAACAAGGCTGCCTCTGTTGCCCTTATTGCTTGCTTTGTCAATTGAACCTTTTGCCAGTTACAAAGGATGATACTAACATAAAAGGCTTGTCTTTAAATGATGATTATTGTTCAAAAATCCAATTATTTGTGGATGATATTCTTTTAACAAGTGAGGTTATAGATTTGTCTTTACATTATATCACTGAATCACTTAATCTTTTTGAAAAAAAATCAGGCCTACATTTTAATCAAAAGAAAACTGAAACATTACTAATAAACAAGAAAATAAATGCATTATTTAAAAGATCATAGAAACTTCAGTTGGGTAAATAAGTCAGTTCAATACTTAAGAATTACTATGAAACCTATCTGAAAAGATACTTTACTTTCAAATTATATAAATTTGATAAATACAATTACTAAGTTAACTAATAATTGGAATAAAATGTTTTTTTTACCATGGAAGACAGACTCACATTGATAAAAATGGTTATTTTTACCAATATTTTATTTTATACACAATCTCAAATTTTAATTCCTCTTAAAAAATTCTTTGAACAAATCAAAACTATTTTGCTTAAGTTTCTCTGGTTTCCTGAAAAACCAAGGAGAGCCTATAACTGGCACATGAGAAGCTGAGATGATAATGGTATTGGCTTTCCTAATATTGAACTTCATACAAAATCTATTATTATTAACATAGTATGTCACTGGCTAAACACTGTTATATTTCAAGCTGGGGAAAATATACACAAAGATAATATAATATCTAATAGTAGCTATAAAATGCAAATATGCTCCTCTTTGGGCATTAGTAAAATATATTGGGTTCTGTGAGATTATTGTTTAAATAATAAGTAGATTCATCATTTTAGTTATGGTATAAAGCATATCTTTAGTACCTCTAAAATGTGATAGATAGCAATGATATTGTTAAGCATTTATTATTTCTAGTATTTCCTATTACTTACACTATGGATTGTTTAGAGCCCTTTAATTTGAGTAAAATCTTTAAATTTTAAAGAAAACAATCAAAAATTATGGTATCATTTTCTGGAAACCAATACGTTACAATCAGCCAATGCTCTTCTAGTCAGCTATATTGTTAAAGATAACTGACTATTCTTACAAGCTTAAAACATTTCATTGATAATAAAATGAAAATGTCACTTAATATAGAAATAGATCCTTTACCAAAGTTGATAAAACTTTTTATGTGTATTAATTCGGTGGAAACTAAACATAAATCATAATATCATCTCTATATAGGATCTTATGTGATGAATTCTTGCTGTTTGATTTGGCCTTTTGGGATTGTTCCACAAACGTTAATAAGGAATCTTTTCAGCAGATAATAAAAAATTGGCATTAAACTCTGTTAATAATACTACATATCTTCTCTTTATTGGAAATTGTTCACTTGGAAATTCCTACATAGAAGTTATTTTACACCCCATTCACAAAAGTAAAGAAATATTGGAGATCTGGTGAAATACTGGAAGCTAATTGGATCCATATGTTTATCAAATGTAAAGTTTATTGCAATTTTGGAATGATTTTAGAGTTTTTGTTAAAGCTCTATGGACAGCCAGTTGTTGTGTTACTGATTCCTTCTTATTATTTAATGTTCCAATCCCAAATGTGTTTTCCAAAACCACGGTGCCTCTCTTTTTGTCACTTTTAGTCATTGTCAGAAAAGTAATCACTATGAATTGGACAAATGAACATGATCTCCTATTCAGTGATTTTATAAGCTTAGCTAAGTGTGTGTGTAATAAAGAAATACAAACTATTCTTGCTAGAACATCTAATACATTTCATAAATGGTTAGTGTAGCAGAAGCTACAGGTTTTATTGGATAAATGTTAATGGTTTTATAGAATTCATATTGAATTTTGTTATGAATGACTGTATATAATTTAATATAGTTTATCATTCTGTTTTTTCATGTTTTAGTTATTTGTATATTATCTTTTGATTGCAAAATCAAATAAAAAGTTGTTGAAAAAGGTACTGATGTGGAGTATAAGAATTCTTTCATCAGCACATTTTGTGTTAATAGTAGGCAAATAACTAAATATACTGATGAAAAACTGAAAAATCTTAAAATCTGATACAGATTTAAGGGATTTCATTACTGAAAAACCTATCATTGTTTACAGGAAAGGGATGAATTGGAAAAATTTGTTTGAGAAACAGGTGGTTTCACAGACAAATGGTACTATGAAAAAGTGTGGGTTTTGTTCATATTGTTCATCAGTAATGGAGGCTTCAGAGGTAACCATTAAGGGGTATAATGTAAAACTGCAAGCAAAATATTCCTGTTTGTCAGAGAAGGTGGTGTATTGCTTAAAGTAATAAACAAGTACCGAACCAACATGGCTGGGCAAAAACCTCTGTTTATTAAACAAAATAAAAAGTAATAAAAGTGAGCGCTTTCGCAATAACACTATCACTTCTTCAGAGTAATAAACAAGTAGAAAGACATGAGTTTAAAAAGGAAGCAAAACCAATCAGCTATCATATGCAAATCTGATAAATTAACTAAAAGGTACATACACAAAAGCAATACAACAATTAATATAAATACAAGGGAAACAGTACAAATAAAATCTAAATCTAAAAACATTAATGTTTAAGTGGGCATGCTTTCAAGAATGGTTTAAGGCTAGAAACGCCATTTAAACCAGGCAGTTTATCTGCATTCAAGAGCAAAATCCATTTCTGTTCAGCCCTTTCTGTTTTATTAGATGTATCACACCCTCTAATACTAACATCCAAAACCTGGAGTAGAAAGAACTTAAAAATGTGTTCTGAGCCATTCAAACCAATGTGTTGTGCTAAGGCTAAGGCACTTGTGTCTTTCTGGTTCGTAATGTCCCTATAGTGTTTCAATGTCCTGTCCTTCAATGGTCTATTAATTTTGCCTATGTAGAAGGCATGACAGACCTGGCAGCTTGCAAAATAAACAATATTTGGAGTTTTGCAGTCAGCATAAGTTCAATTTAAAAGTTAATGTTTGGATGTATGTAAGTTGAGCCCATAAGTATATACTTACAGGATGAACATGATCTACAGGAAAAAGTCCCATGCCTGGTAGACTGAAGCCCTTTGATACAGAGTTGTGATTTAGAACACAAATGTTTCTTCAAAGACTTGTTTTTAAATGCAAAATGTGGTGTGCTGTCTATAGTCCCTTTGAGTTCATCTATTGTGTGTAGGATATTCCGGGTCTATATCAGATCATGGAAATGGCTCATTATCAAATGCCGTAACGTCGAACTGCAAAACCCGAACCCTAACAATATCAAAACCTCAAAACAGCGAATGTTTTCACAGGGAAAAAATTTGCTGTTCTGAGAAACATTAAAAGTTACATCTAACCCTACACTACACTGCACATACACTACTATCTATCCACTTACCTTAACCCAGACCCTAACCCTAAGGTCCGTCACTATCGCACACTCACCTCACCTGCGCCCTAACCCTAACTCACCTAACCAGCCCCTAGCCCCAAATTCTCACTATCGCACACTCACCTCACCCGTACCCTAACCCTAACTCAATAAACCCGCTCCGACCCCAAATTCTCACTATTGCACACTCACCTCACCTGTGCCCTAACTCTAACTCACTTAACCTGCCCTAACCCCAAATTCTGTCACAATCGCACACTTACCTGACCCGCGCCCTAACCCTAACTCACCCAACCCACGCTCTAACCTGAACGTCTGCACAATCACACACTTACCTTAACCCAACCTGTAACTTTCCACCGCATCTCTGAAAACAGTGAAGCCACAACAACGGCCAATGGTTTTGTGCAGTTTCGCTGTTTTCAGCGTTCGCGATATTGAGTTCAATATTAGATCATTTGAAATTCTGCCATTTTGATGATTTAATATAGACCCAGATATTCCAACTCTGTTTAATGACCTCATAATATTTATTGATGCCACTAGAGTAAGTTAGAGGGACTCTGAAGTTATCTCTGACAGCTACAGTTGCTTGTGGAGCATCCACTGGAATAGTGTTATTGTGAAAGCGCTCACTTTTATTACTTTCTATTTTGTTTAATAAACAGAGGTTTTTGCCCAGCTGTGTTGGTTCGGTACTTATTTCTTACTTTAAGTTTACACTTTTTTCTTGCACCGCACCTTTCACCTGTTCCTGTGTATTTTTGCTTTCTTAGGGTGGTGTATTGCACCTTATGCTGTTGCTGTGCATGTTTTTATATAAGTAAATTTGACAGGAAGCTTAAGTCATGCATGTATGAACACCTGAGAGATATTAAACTTAAAAAGAGACAAATGCCCTGTCAAAACACTATGTAGAAAATGAAGGACATTGTTTTAAATTTATAGTGTTGGAAACTTTACAGCTAAATGAAAGGGGAACTTTTTAAAGATAAACATGTGCATATATGTATATGCATATATTTTTTGTAGAGTTGCTGTAAAAAAGGATTTTTATGGCATTTTTAATCATGAATGGAATGTGGGCTGTCTTAGTATACTTTTGTAATGATTGACAGTTTTAAGGGGTGTATATAAAGCAGACGTTTTGGTGATGACACTTTTATCTGATGAAGCTTCTTTTTGTATGAAACAAAAGTGCTTATCATTTTTTTTAATGAATAAATACTGATTTGTACTTGCCAAGGTCACTGTGGGTTGTTCAGCTATAACATTGTAGAAATATTAAGTTTTGTTTATGCAGTCTGTTTGTAACAGGAGTGACTGAATCAAACTACTCTCTTTTCCTGGAAGCAGCTGAACTCTTCCATTTTGTGAACTGGTGTTGTTGTTTTTATTTTGTATTTTGTTTGTTCTATTTTTCTCATGCCTACATCTACCTACACCCACAGTGGCTGGTGGTTCCCCCTCTGAGTCTGCACCTGATTGTGGCTGTGGTGACCTTGTCAGTGGTGTTGAAATGTGTGCCCCTTCCCCTTGGGGATAATATTATGTTGGATTGAACAGACAGTGACAATTTCAGCACAGGTATTGGTATCATATTGCAGAGCCCCCCTGATGCATCTAGAATCCAAAATCATGACTTCAGCTGCCTAAACACATGCTCTATGAAATTTGTTGTTTGAGCATGTGCCTCGTTATAGCTTTCCTCTGTGAGTATGTGTGCATCTCTGATGGGAGTCTTTAGCCATGGCTCAAGTACATACCCTGCATCCCCTAGTATATGGCCTTGTGGAATATCCCCCATGGAAAACCTCTAGTAGAGCTGTGAGTTGTGCTAGATATGGGAATCATGGAAACTGCTGGGGTTGCCAGCTCACACATTGATGATTCCTTTACACACAACCTGGCTGTTAATAGAGTAAAAGCCCTTTATGATTATATAGACTCTTCTCGGTTTCCCGGGTGGTGCTTTGATCTCAATGTGTGTGCAGTGTATGGCACACAAGACTTCAGGGAAGTGTGTTATGGTGTAGAAATCTTACATTGTTGTAGCTCTGTCTTTGAGGGTATAAGGAAAATATATAGTTAGTGGCATGCTGTACCATAGCATTCGGGAACTGATTTAGGATCCTGGATGTTGATGCCTGTGACACCCCCAGCAAAACTGCTGTTGGTCTGTGGAACATTTCTGTAGCTAAAATTCCGAGTGCTACACATTCTTTAGTCTCCACAAATATAGGCTCCCCTTAGTTTGCCCTTGGTCTCAGTGAGGGTGACAGAGGTTGCAACATTCCTGGAGTGTGTCAACCCTGTCGCGCTCTACTATTTCTGCCTCATGCAGACCACAAAAAGTTAAACAAGATCTAAATACCATTCTCCTCCTTTTGCTCAAGGTCTATCAGCAGCAGCATAGACTTGAACCTGTGGCACATACACTTGCAGAAGAGCAGCAGCAGTCCTTAACATTCTTTCTGTGTAGTGTAGTTTCCATGGCTGTATTGTATTATGTTTTGGAATTTGAGGCCAAAACCTACACTAAGTGTACATGATTGCATTACAGCTTGTTGAATAGCTCCACCATCTTTAATTGGTTGATTAGCATACAGTTCAGCTGATTATGCTGTAATTAGCATGCCATGATGTTTGCAGTGTTTGCACAGCTGTACACTCCATGTAGAGTTGCTTACTGAATACATATCAGAGTGCTACAGTATGCATGTCACTCCACAATGTGCATGTGGTTTTAGAGAGCCATGTAGAGTTTCATGAATCCAGCCCTATAGCTCACAAATTCTTCTGTACAAAATAATATTGTATAAGTTCTGTACAATATTTTTTGACAAAGTGAATAATGTGTGAAAATTACATTCATAGTATGGTCAATTTAAGCAATTCACTTACTTAATATTACTCAAATATGTGTGAAATTAAGATTTATGTGTAGTGCATCCTTTTTTTTTTGGTGTGACAAGTGCCCCTTTTATTTTTTTTATTACAGAGAGGAAAGTTGGGAAAGGATGTTTGGGATATTACTGGTAGGTAAGAGTAGGGGGTGATTAGTGGGACAGACAGCCATGACTGACATGGGGTGGGGCAACATACTGAGGGAGGGGGGACACAATAGTGAAGGACACATAAGCCAAAATGAGAGCAGATACTGAAGAAAGGTGAAGTGCATAACATGACAACTGGTTAGAGAAACACAAAAGGTAGGGAACCATGTAATTTGTGGATAGGATGGGGTGTCCGAGATGCATTCCCTGCCAACTTTGACACAGCAGAAAATTACTCCTCGTAGTTGGAGCTATCACCGCTAGGTCCTATCTCATAGGCTGGAGGCAAAACTGGGCAGGGAGCTGACTCTGTGAATCATAGGAGCATGTTCTCAATATACCTGATATGGGCATCAATCCTACTGTTCAGTAACTCCCTCACAAGATCTACCAGCTCATGATGGGTGACAAAATTTCCATATCCACTGCCATTACTCCTGCACCCCCCCCCCTTCCCGGTCAGAACTAACTGATGCAGGTGGTGCAAGTATTGCAGGAGGTGGTGTGGAGGCAGGGCTGGCAGACTAGGACCAGATGTGCTGGGTGTATCTGCTGGTGGTATTGGTGGTGTCACATATGAGGGATAGGACAGGCCATGCAGGAGAATTTAGCCCAGATATCTGTGCTGCTTCATATAATAGTAATAGAAAGGAATAAAGGAAAAAAAAGGAGTAAATGCTCAGCGGTACAATAGAAATACAAAATCGAATAAAACAAAACAAAGTCAGTAACCGCTGAGCAAAGCAATGAAGGGTTCTGATAAATCCAAGTTCAAAAACGTTCCAAGCCCAATGACTGATAGTCCAAAAATAAGCAGAGCGTAGTAAAAAACAGGTTTATTTTTGATATAAACAGGTAAGCGCTTTCGCAATAGCTTCTTCAGACCTTATAACAAAAAACAGTGAAAGCTGCTAGTTTAAATATACAAAAAGGCGCCAAAATCACAGAAACTCTTTAAAGACACAAGACTTATTCAAAAAATCCATTAAAAGACACACAATGTTCTTGATGCTTATAAATAAAATATTGTATTAGAACCATATAAATCTTCATAATGCTGTACAATCATTAAAAAACACAAAAACAAAAATAAAAAGAAAGTTAAAATGAATAGAGATCAGTGCTAACATCATGCTAGCATCTCCTGTTCCCTAATCTCCTGGATTTCAGTAGTGGACGTAATGGGACTTTCCCATTTAATCCTGGTGATACATCGGCCCTGAATTTAATAATCCAATGAATTTCCCTAGTTTCAGTATAATTACAAATGTCTCCTCTCCTGTGTGTTTTAGAAATCTGTTCTAAAATCCTAAACTTAAACTGATGTTCTACACCTCTCTCACTGGTATGTTTAGCTAATGCATTATGTAGGTTGCCCTTCCTAGTATGGTAATCCTGTCTCTCAGTATCCGGTTTGTCTTGCCTACATAGTAGGCTGGACATGATGTACAGGATGCAAGATAAACCACATCTTTGGAAATACAACTACCTCTCGTCCGGATGTAGTGTGTGCCAGATCCATACGGATAAACAAACACAGGATCAGTGAGTATGTATGAGCAAAAGTTGCACTTATTACAAGGTACCATATAGGGTCCTTGTGTAGTAGGTTGGGCGTGATATGTTCTAGGATAACACAGTAGACTTTTGAGGTTCTTTTTATTGCGATAGACAAACTTGGGTCGTTCTCCTGTAAGTCTCTTAATAGTGGGATCAACTGATAAAACATGCCAGTGCCTAGAGAAGATATCTTTGACTGCACCAATGTCCCTGGTATAATAAATGGGAAAAGTAATGTTGTTATTTGTAAGAAAACCATTCTGAGCATGATTATGACTCATATCAGCTGTATACATTTCCACGGCCCCTTCAGAAAAATAGGGCTTCGCTCTATTCTCCCTGAGGCTGGGGATGTCATCCATCCCTCTGATGATATCCAAGTTGCTATATCCACGCGTCGGAGTTGGAATAATTAAGTAGGGGGTTGTGGGGGGCACACAAAAAAAATGCTCTGTGCATGGGGGCAAGCCCCCCTGCACACCTCACACCCCTACTACTTAAATATACCAACTCCAAGATTGCACTACAGTGCACTAAAGGGAAATCTTCCCTTTCTGCACTCAGTGGCGATCTCTGTTATGTGCTTCAAAGTTTTAAAACTTCAATCATTAAAGTTCGACCTTTAATGATTCGAAGTTTTAAAACTTCAAGCATATGATGTTTACAATGAACCTAATCATTTAAGTATTTGTTATTTGTACTGGAGGATAAAATATAACTGCTTCATAACACAGTGCTCTAAATGAAGTATATTCAGATGTTATTGAGAAAGCATGTGACAGTTTTCTTTTCATCAAGTTTAACATCACAGTATCAGAATCCTTCAAGTATGTGACCACATTATAGGGCACCATGATTAATATTTGACAGGCAGATAAAACTGTGATGATGGGTTTAAAGCCACTGTCACCTATTAAAATATACATATAGTGAAGGTCAATATTTTCAGTTGTGTCCAAAAAAAATAAACACCTTTAATCATTCATAATGTTATTGATAAAATCAAATGTGTCATGAGCTGTGGTGATTGCTATGTGCTACTGTCCAATATTGAAACGGTTTACACCATATATTCTAATAACCATCTTGGTATAGCATGGGCACATGGCTATCACTCCTGTGCTGTATCATATCGTTGTATTAATTGAATAGCCCACATCTTCAGTGTACATATCTCTCAACTGTCCAGAGTTTCACAGCTTGTCCACATTTGTGCCTCATATTTTGGTCTGTTACTCATACAAATTGTGGTTTTCTGGCATATGGTTAAGGATTGAAGACAATATTGGGAGCGCGGCTTAATGGCTAAGGTGTTTACCTTACAAACACAAGTTGCAGCGTTTGAGTCTCACAAGTGATAATTGGCTAGGCTTAAAATGGCTTGCAAAGGCAGTTAGCTTAGTATGAACCTATGTGCTTTATTTCATCAATTAATTTAGGGGTAGGAGGTTGGCATAATGGTTAAGATGTTTACCTTACAGACTTAAGGTGCAGCGTTTGATTCTCACATGGGATAGTTGGCTAGGCTTAAAAAGGCCCACGAGGGCAGTTAGCCTAGTACTAGTCTATGAACCTATAAGTAATTACAGACATTCGCATGTCATATTTCATTCCTTTTCAGAAAATGAATGCTAATACAAAAGACTGTTATTCTATCAATTTTCCAAGTGTATAGGAACAATATATACAAATTGTTCCCTTGAGCCTTGTCCCTCCATTTATGCATTAAGAAGTTGATAGGTATGTCCATGTATATTTCAAACTGTTGTATATGGCTGTATTGATGATCCTTTCCATGTAATCGTTTGTCATGGAAATCACTTTGCACCATGACTTCTGTTAGTAAACTCCACTCCAGCCTTCAGTTTCTGCTTGCTTGTTTTTTTGTTGCTCATATATTTCTGTATTTGTCTGATGATGTTAATTACATCTTCACTACATACCTGTGCATGTACTTTTACTTCAGATAATGTAGTTTCTCATGTACACTCATCTGTGTATATCATGTAGTTAAATGTAGCCATGAGATGGCTTACCATGATATGGTCACGAGCCAGTGCTGTGGGCTCGAAGAAGGGCTTCTCATTGTGCTACATGTCTTCCCCACATGCATATGTCTTGGCAATGTTGATTGTCATGCTAAGAAGGTAAATATAATTTTGACTTGTTTGCAGTGCAGATGAGTTGTTAATGAATACTCAGAATCATCTTTCAAATATCTGACAAGTGACAAAATATAAACTATCTGCATCTGTAAGGGATAGCAGTAATATTCCAGTAAATGCTTTATACGGACTGATGTGTGTCTCAAAATGAGTAATCATCTGTCATTTTCCCATATTCCTTTCTAGAAAAATGGTCCCATTACTCAAAAATAGCATAACTATCAAAATATGATAAGAAAATATTATATGCCTCAACTGAGATAGAAAAACATCAGATTTATATGTCACCTGTCCTTAGTAATGTTAACTTAAGTGTGTGTTGCTGTATACCTTACCCCTACCTTGTCACGCACTCTTCAGTGATATTGACAGAAATAAGACAAAATATAGTCATTTTCAAAATCTGACAAATAAACAATGATATCTCTCTATGTGTGCTACATACGCTTTCTGTCCTGTGACAATGGTGTACATACTGATGGCAGTTTCAACATGAGACCTCACCCATCATCTTGGCATGTTCTCTTACAGAGTTGTTCATAAAACTATGAGTAACGCCATAAGTTTCATAACCTAAGTAAAAAAAAAAATACAGCTCTGAGGGTGGATTACATATTTGAGCTGCTGGACAGTGTCTGTAATCATATAAACCTCCAAATTGTGCCTTATACATTATTTTAATGCCCTCACAGAGAGATTTCCCTGCTTAGTCTAGCAGAAAGATATCAGTGTCAAGCAGGAACAGAAATCAAACCGCAAGAAGGTAAATAAATATCAGAGAGCAACTGAATGTGCCAAAAAGCAAAAGAAAGAATATAAGGTGAAGGACCAGTTGAGAAGGCAAGAAATGTGGAAAATGCATAAATATAGTTGCAAGTATAGAAAACTTCTGGAAGAACCTTATGTTGATCAGGATCAAACACAGGAATGGTTATGGGGAGGTGAATTCAAACCAAGAGATGAAAGGTTAATATTGGTGGCCCAAGATAGTGGACTATGTGCATGTTGGTTTACAAAGCCCATTGAATATGTGGGAGAAGCAGACAAATGTAGGTTTTGTGAAGCATAACTGGAAACAGTTGCACACCTTGTTGCTGGTTGTGACATACTAATGGCAGAAGGACTGTATACTAAAAGGCATAATAATGTAGCAAGACTGTTACACTGGGCATTGTGCAAACATTATGGTACTAAAGTGGCTGAAGAACACTGGAAATGTGAGTCACAAAGCATCATAGAAAATGATGAAGTCTACATTCTATGGGATCATTCATTACCAACAGTTCAAAAGATAGATGCTAGAAAACCAGATATAGTGGTCCACGAAAAGAAGACAAATGAAGCATTCATCATTGAAATTGCCACACCCAGTGACTACAGTGCCTTGCATACAGAGAGACACAAAGTCATAAAATATCAGGATTTGCAGGAAGAAATTAGAGCAATGTGGAAGAAAGATGCCCAGACAGTTCCAATAGTAGTAGCAACGGGTCTTATAAAAAAGAATCTACAATCATATTTAGATATGTTAGTAATACATGTAACTCATTGTAAGAAACTTCTCTATGTGGAATATTTTCAGTCCATATATTTCTAGTTAATCACTGTATATTAAAGATCAGACAATAGTAGTAGAAGTAGCAAACTTAAACTCATCTTGAGTCCAAAAAATAATAAAAAAATATATAATTTGAAATAGTTTACAGAATTACTAAGCATTTGAAAGTATTCCAAGCAAGGCAGGTAGTCTGTTTCCAGTCGAAAATCCTTTATTAAGTACAGAGACAAGCAATCCAAGTAAAACATCAATAACAGAGTAATAGTTTCCTCACAAGCTTTCTAAATATATATATACTTTTTATCCTTTTATTAGACAAGGGAGTGGTTTATTGTGCTATAAAACAAAGTGTTATTGGTACACATGTTAAATTCACATCCCTTCTCCCATCAGTGTGGCATTCGAGTTGGTCCTGCCCTACTTAGTAGCTGTCATAATAACCCTTATTTACTTTAAATAAAATTTATAATGATGTGGAATCTCTTATTTAACCAGATTATTAAGTAGATTATTACATCTGTGATTTTTATCTTAGACAATATGTCAACCTTAATCCATTTGGCAATCCAAAAAATATATATAAATATATACATATACACTTTGCATGTAAAAAATCAATTGTAAAAATCATAATCTATTTTCATAGGAAGGTCAGGAACATTAGAAGTTTTGTTGAATTTAAACCTAGATCATATGAGAGAAACACTAAAATATGTGAAGCTAATTGTACATTTTGTATATTTATACAGCAAGGTGATAGTTTTTATTGCCCTTATTTAAAGAAGATCATTAAAACCAGTGCAGGGGGTGACTGTAACACTAAAAAAGTAATTTACTGGGCACAGTGCAATGAATGTGATGCATTCTATGTGGGCAAGACTGTAAATAAACTCAAGCGTAGGATTTCATGTCATCTGTCAGAAATCCGCTCTGGATGTAAAAATAATGCACTAGCCAAACACCTTTCTCTTCATAAAAAACACACAGGTTTTAAGTTCCAGATCCAGGATCGCATAGACATGGGCGATCTTGAAGGAGACATCCTGAATATTTTGCAGAAACATGAACTCATGTGGCAATTAAAGCTGAACTCTTTTAGGAAGCCTGGACTAAGCTAGGACTGTTCAATTAAAAGTGCACTGGAACTTAGAAAATTATCACATTGTTTACATGACTAATTATATTTTATTTTATTAAACCATTTTGTTTTTAAATACCATGTTAAATCAGTTTTAATTTAACTGTATATTTTGTTTTCCATCATCATACATTTTTTTCTTTTTCTTGTTCTCTTTTTTCCACTTTATTCAAAATGATGTGTAATAACTATACTAGCTAATTATACGATAATATTTTTATAGACAGTTTTTAGGGTTCTGGTACACAGACCTGAAGAAGTCTAGAAGGATGAAAGTGATCTTTGTTAACAATAGGCTATGAAAATAGAATATGATTTTTACAATTGATTTTTTACATGCAAAGTGTATATGTATATATTCGTATATATTTTTTGGATTGCCAAATGGATTAAGGTTGACATATTGTCTTAGATAAAAATCACAGACTTAATAATCTAGTTAATAATCGAGTTAAATAAGAGGTACCACATCATTATAAATTTTATTTAAAGTAAATAAGGGTTATTATGACAGCTACTAAGTGGGGCAGGACGAGCTCAAATGTCACATTGATGGGGGAAGGGATGTGATTTAACATGTTTACCAGTAACACTTTGTTTTACAGCACAATAAACCACTCCCTTGCCTGATAAAAAGGATACAAAGTAAGCTTTATATATATGTATATATATATATATATATATATATATATATATATATATATATATATATATATATATATATATACTATTGCTCTGTTATTGTTGTTTTACTTGGATCGCTTGTCTGTGTACTTAATAAAGGATTTTCATCTGGAAACAGACTGCCTGCCTTGCTTGGAATACTTTCAAATGCTTAGTAATCTGTAAAATATTTCAAATTATATATCTTTTTATCATTTTTGTGACTTAAGATGAGTTTAAGTTTGTT
Source organism: Protopterus annectens (assembly GCF_019279795.1). NCBI lineage: Eukaryota > Metazoa > Chordata > Ceratodontiformes > Protopteridae > Protopterus > Protopterus annectens. The sequence goes on along the minus strand of NC_056741.1, from coordinate 119,528,236 downwards.
ACTTCTACTAGTATTGTCTGATCTGATTAATATACTGTGATTAACTAGAGATATATGGACTGAAAATATTTCATACAGAGAAGTTTCTTACACTGTTTGTGGACCCACTGTACTTGTTTAGTGGGTTGTTTGAGACTTTGGGGATACCACGGAAATTACTTTTTTTTTTTTTTAATACATGTAACTCCATACGAATTGCAGAAGGAGTCATTACTGAGCACATTGTGGGTACTGCAAAGAGCACTTCTGACTGACATCAAAGATTGAAACAATACTAATTTCATGTAATCTAATCATACTGTGACTTATGAATGTGGTCCATTTCTGTCATGGTATTAGAAACCCAAAAGATTTGGAGAAATTAAAGAAGAGATTTTGACAGAACATGACACATACAGTAATTTTTGCAATCTGAAAAATAAACAAACTGTGATCTCTATCCATGTGGGCTACATTCATTTTATTTCCCACAATGAAGTTGTACATATTGCTAACAGATTCAACATAAGACCGCACCCATCATGTTGTCCTGTTCCCTTACCATTCACAAAAATATGAAAAATATCATAATTTTCTTGATCTACGTAATAAATTAACCATTTAGCTCTAAAGGTGGGCTACATAGCAATACTGTCTGTTGACCAATGTGCCTGTAATAATACAGACTTCCAAACCATACCTCATACATCTTGTTTCAATGTTCTGTTTCAGAGACTATGACAGAAATTTCTTTCTTTCTTTCTTTATTATTTATTCAATTCTTTCTTTATTATTTATTTTACATTTGTTGTTTGTGTAACGGGTTCTATTTTTTGCCATTGGAGGAGGAAATAGAAATAGGTGGTTGGTTGTTTTTTCTTGAGGTATTATAGAAGACCATAAGCTTGATATTATTGGGCTTAAGTATGGGTTGATGGGCTGCTAAGTAGTTTTCAATATTGTGGAGGTCAGCCTGAGTTTTTTTCTTGGAGTTCCTTGATAGAGGGGGCAGAGCAGATGAGGGAAGCATTTTCAGCATATTGTATGATTGAGGCTGGTTTTGCTGAGAAGCTTAGGTCACTGGTAAAAGTTCTGAAAAGAAGTAGGCCAAGGTAGATCCGTGTGGGACTCCTACTGAGATGGGAAGCTGAGGGGGAGAGTTTATTTTCCCATAAAGTGGCTTGTTTCTGGTTAGAGAGGTAGCTATGAAACCAGCCTAGGGCTTCACGGCTAAAGTGATAGAAGGCTAATTTATTGAGAAGTATCTGATGTGGTACAGTGTCAAATGCTTTTGACACATTTAGGAAGGTAGCAGAGACAAGTTACTTTTTGTTTGAGGTGAGTTATGGTATTAGTAAAAGTAATTAGAGCTGTGCTGGTACTATCCCTGGGTCAAAAGCCATGTTGTGTATTAGATAATAGGTTATTCATCAGGAAATGATATAAGATATATTTGTGTATACATTTTTCTAAGATTTTAGCTAGTGGTGACAGAATGGCTATGGGTCTATAGTTGGACACATCAATATTGGGACCGCCTTTATGTAAGGGTATGATATGAGATATTTTCCAAAGAAGAGGTACATACTGTTCAGAGATAGAACAGATGATGAGAATAGCTATAGGGTAAGCAATGGAAGTAGCAGCTAGTTTAGAAAATCAACAGTTAGCTGGTCTGCAGCTAGTGTGCAAAGTTTTAATTTAGTAAGGAGCTTTTTTACATAAGTTGTTTGGAGAGGTTTGAGATAGAGGAGAGTAGAATTTTCATTGAAGGGATGAGGTATGGACAGAGGAGCATTAGGGGTTTTGTTTAATAGAGAGGTTATTGAGGTAATAAAATGAGAATTAAATTGAGTGTCTATGCAATCATTTGGGTTGGTTAGAGTTGGGACTGTGGTAGTGGGTTTTCCTGGGTTGAGAAGGAAGTTGATTGTTTGCCAGAATCTTTGGGGATTTTTTCTGGTATTTTAGCTGACTTGTTTGTTAATATTTTTTTCTCTTGTTTAATTTGTTTTTTGGTTTGATTTTAAAGTTGTTGGTAGGTAAAGAGATTTTGTTTACATATATTATTCATAAAGAGAGACCAGGCACTGTCCCTTTGTTTTAGTAGAGGAATTGTGTCTTTAGATAACCAGGGAAGCTGTTTGGCTTTGGTACTAATTTTCCTAATTAGTACAAGATCATTAAGTATTTGAAGGAAAGCACTATTAAAGTACTGTACTGCACGGTCCAAATGAAGAATTTTTAGAGGTGTCCAGTCATGCTGTTAAAGAACAGTATTAAATATGTTAGGGGAAAAGTGTTTTTTATTGTGAATGTAGTGAAATTAAATGTTACAGGAATTATGTGTGTTTTCTAATCAGGTAGGTTGGGAAGCGATCACTTAGAGTGTCAGGAAGACATCATAGCTAATGTTGAATTTGTTTGTTTAAATCCAGTCTAGAATAGATTGCCTGTTGGTGTTTTTCAATGCATGTGGGGTGATTAATTTTTTGACAGAAATTGTACAAGTTTATAAAGTTAGTAGGATAATTTGAGGAGTAGGTAAACCAATCAAGGTTAAAATCTCCAAGTATAACAGTTTCAAGGCTCAAGTTGGAGGAGGCCCATTCATTGATGTTTTCAGTGTTATGGAGGTTATTATCAGGGGAGGTAGATAGCTATAATGATAATGGAATTATGTTTATTTATATGGGATCATAGGCAATTGCTAGGCTAATGGCTCTAGGGCCCTTACAAGCCTAGCCAAGAGTTTATCCCCAGAAAAGAAATCTCAATCAACTGTCACCCCTGTCAGTGAGGGACACAGTGGAACCCTGGGACAGATTTGTGGTTGCCCATCCACTCATCTAGGTTGCACTTGAAGAGGATCAGCTACATACTTTGTTTGATGTGTATGGGGTGTCTATTCCAGAGATGGAGCAGCCTATGGGAGACAAAAACATGTCTCTCCAGCAGGTTTTGTTAATGCCACATATTAGATTTAAGCCTTTCAACTGGGTACTACGCAAGGCGTTAGACTTATGGATATGGAGCATCTCTAGTAGAGCAGGGTCTGAGAATGGCTTGGAGGTGAGAAACAGATCACCTTTGAGCAATTTGTATGATACAGAGTAGAGTGATAGTGATTTGAGCCTGTCCACACAGGACAAGTGTTAGAAGCCATGGATTCTTTGTGAGGTTTTCTGGGGCCTTTCCAGTTGGTGCAGGTGTTTGGAAAGGTACATACCAAATGGGACATTGTACTCAATTATTGCACTAATGAGAAAGGAGTACAGAGAGGTAATAACCTCTTTTTTTCTTGATGCAATCCCTTTACTTATGAGATGAACCAAGTAAAAGGCTTCTCCGACCACTGCCTCTGCATGATGGTCAAATGTGAGATTGCTGTCAACTTGTGTACCCAGGTCTCTCACCACAGGTTATGTGCTTAGGAGGATGCCACTAATGTGGTAATCAATAGGGGCTGTGTTTTTGCTGAATGGCATAATAATGCATTTTTTTTAATTTAACTTAAGGCCATGACTTTGGCACCAGTTATTTGTTGCTGTGAGACCCTCTTGAAGTATGTTAACATCATTTGGGGAGTCAATGACAGCACCTAACTTACAGTCATCTGCAAACTTGGTTAGCCACAAGCCTTTTGTCTGGCTGGACATCTGAGAAGTAGATGCCAAACAATGGGGTCCCAAGACAGATCACTGGGGAACACCACTAGTGGTAGGTCTGCTGTCAGAGGTAGTGGCACCTATTTTGACTTTATGGGTCCTATCAGTGAACCAGTTGGCCACCCACCTGATGAGACAGGGATTTATGCCAAGTTCTGTTAGCTTTTTGATGATGCCCGAGTGGGAGATTGTGCCAAATGCTTTGGCCAAGTCAAGGTAAGCTGTATGTACTGATTTTCCCTCACCCAGTATCTTGGTGACAGTCTCAAAAAAGTCAACCAGGTTCAACAGTCAAGATTTGCCCTTGATGAATCTGAACTGGATGGGGTCAAGTGCTTGGAGATTGCCTATGTCCTTGTTTATGAGTTTAATAATAATATGCTCCATTGCTTTATTGATCAGACTTCTCAAGCTAATAGGGCAATTGTTTCCAGGGTCAGTAGTGGCACCACTTTTGTGCAAAGGGATGACAATGTCAGTTCTCCACTCCTGTACTTAAGCTATGGTTAAATAGGGTGTTCAATGGTGAGGCTAGTTCTTGCTGCAGATGTTGCAGACTACAGCCTGGGATGCTATCATGTTCCATGTAAGCTGTGTTCTTTGCCTTGGATAGGGCATCTGGAAACACAAATGTCGAAGGCAGTATAATCAATCGAGGAACGGTTTTACCATGGGTCGAGGTGGGTGTACAGTATAATACCCTACTACAAACATCCTCCCTAACAACCCATGGTAAAACCGTTCCTCGATTGATTATACTGCCTCACATTCTATCCGTATCTTTATTAATGATCTCCAATCATCTATCCAAAACACTACCTGCATACAATATGTCAAATAGAACTCCAGTCTCTGACCCAATCAACCTTTTCAACCGTTGAACAATGGTTCTCAAAAAGATGTCTTCTCCTGAACCCCAAGAAAACTAAACTATTACTATTCTCACCTACCCACAAATCTACTCAACTAAACTTCACTATTACTGCAAGTGATAATTCTGACTCTACTACAAAACTGCTAGGTGTTACTATTGATAATAATCTTAACTTTGATTATCACATCAATAACACAATAAAAGGCTCACTGTATAGAATCAAACCCTTCCTTACACCCAAAGCACGGACCACCTTAGCACAATCCCATCTTATCTCTACCCTTCTGTATGCTTCCTATTTACACTAATCTCTAAAGGTAACCTTAGGAAACTAACTACATCTTACCACAATATAGCTCGATTTGCCACAGCATCTAAGTATAGAACCCACCACTGTCTAAACCACTAGTTGGAACTTCCTAACAAGCTTATCTATCAACAACTTTTAATAGCACATAAAATTCTTTATCAACCATCAAAACACCAGCTCTTAGCAACCTCTTGACTCCTTACAACAACCTGAAACAACTCCAAAAGCTACAAGTCAACACTACTAGAATTACAGATTCTGCAGGAAACTGCCTTTTCTCAAACTCAGTTGGTAAAATATGGAATAACCTCCCTCTCTCTAGCCACTCTTCCTCTCTTAAAAACAACTTCTTTTACATCTAAACAATTTCTGGCTATGCTCTTGCACCAATCCAGACTAACCTGCTTTCATCTTTCTACTTTCATATTTCTTTAATCAACTCTGCAATGTTTCTCTCTGATCACAAATGACTTAATGATTACATTGTTACTACCATTCTCAAATATAAAAAAAGAAATAATTTTTTTTTTTTACAATTAATGTTTTTATAAGTATGCATTACATTTGAACTACATAATACTCCCTCCCTCCCTACTGAAAGTAGTCAATGCTGTACTTATTACGTAGTTGGTATTATTTGTTTTTTCTTAGATTTGTATAACCAGACCTGGACTAATATCATTGTATTTTTGCTCATTGCCTGTCTCATAAGTGTATTGTACATGTTTTTCTATTACCTTGCTTTTATCTGTGGAGCTTTTCTCCCCGGGCCTCTACTGAAAATGGACTTTGATCCAGCTAGACTAGCCCAGTCAACAAATGTAAAATAAAAAATAAAAATAAATAAATAAATAAATCATAACTACACAGGTAAAAGCTGCACTCTCTAAAGCCAAAAACACAGCATCCATGGGACTGGACAACATCCCAGGCTGCGTTTTACATGAACTTCAGAACAAACTGTCTCCCCACTTAAGCCCCATGTTTAATAATAGCCTTGCATCAGGCTTTGTGCCCACTGAATGGCACACAGCAACAGTTATCCCATTCCACAAAGGGAGAGCCACCACTGATCCCGGGAACTATCGACCTATTAGCCTGATGAGCCTGGTCTGCAAGGCCATAGAACGTATCATTGTGGAACTCATAAACAAAGAGATTGGTAACCTCCAAACTTTGGATCCCACTCAATTTGGGTTTGTGAAAGGCAGATCATGCCTCCGGAACCTGATCGACTTCTTTGAGGCAGTCACCAAAGCTGTAGATGAGGGTAAGGTGGTTCACACAGCCTATCTTGACCTCGCCAAGGCTTTCTACACCATCCCCCATTCTGGAATTATAGCTAAACTCACTAAACTAGGTATAAATCCCTATGTCACAAGATGGGTTGCCAAGTGGCTCACTGACAGAACCCACACTGTAAAAGTTGCAGACTCCAAATATGACCTCAAAGCAGTGACAAGTGGAGTACCACAGGGTTCTGTCCTGGGACCCCTCCTGTTTGGTATCTACTTCTCTGAAGTACAGGCTAACACAGAAGGCCTCTGGCTAACAAAGTTCGTAGATGACTGCAAACTAGGAGCCACAGTCACGTCCCCAAATGATGTGGACATCCTACAGAAGGGCCTCAATGAGACAGATGCCTGGTGTCAGACCCATGGCCTCAAGCTCAATGCCAAAAAGTGCAGTGTCATCCCCTTTGGTAAAAACTCTGTACCCATGAACTACCACATAGACAGCAATCTACTTAACACCAAATGTGTGATAAGAGACCTTGGGACCCAGGTGGACAGTAGTCTCTCCTTTGATAGTCACATCACCACAGTGGTCAGGAAGTCCTTCTGCATGGGAAAACCTCATCATAAAAGGGTTCTCATCCAGGAAAAAAGAGGTCATTGTTCCCCTCTACTCGACACTTATTAGACCCATTATAGAGTACAACGTCCCTTTTGGAATGTACCTCACAAGACATCTGCAGCAGCTGGAAAGGCCATAGAAGTACCTCACAAAGAAGATTACTGGCCTCAAACAAATGCCCTACACTGACAGCCTCCAGCTTTACTCCATAGCATATCACCTACTCTGAGGTGATCTCTGCCTAACATATAAAGCTATGTCAAACCCAGAGCTGTTGGACATGCTACACCTAAAGAAATTCCAATCCCTCCGATCTACATGCTCTAGGCCCTAAACCTTGTCACCACAATAAACAGGACATGCTGGAGGGATAGATTCCTGTCCCAGAGACTTCCCATACTCTGGAACAGGCTACCCATCTATGTCAAGCAAAGTCCTTCATTAGCACTCTTCAAGAAAAATCTTGATGAGTGGATGGGAAATAGGAAATACACCCTGAGGATCACTTCTGTGTCTCTGCTCGACAGTGGCACAGGAAAATAACTTTCTTGGGTGGTGTAAGCCAGGGAACCTTGTTGGCTAGGCTTATGTAGGCCCTTGGGCCAATAGCCTAGTACCTACCTATGAACATACATGTCAAGCTTCAAAATGACACCTTACCCATTACTTTGACATGTTCCCTTACAGAGTTATCCATAAAAATGTAAACAAAACCATCTGTCAAAGTGTGATACACAATTTTTTTTTGTTTTGGGTGGCTATGTGCAGAGTGTGGGCAATTCAGAAGAACAAAATACGAGGCACAGCCAGATCAAATAGCACAATCAAGTGCAGTATATGCCAGTGGCCATATAACGATATGACAATGAGCAACATGAGAAAAATGTGCCTGTTTGTGCATGCTAATGAGGCAAAAAAGATGGCTGAGTGATTCAGATATGTATAAATGACATATAGCAGAGATGTACCTGCAATCTGTTTGAATGTTCATGTTTAGATTAAGGGAATCGCTAAGGAATATCAGGGGTTGCCATTGTATTATTAAATGTTTATCTGCAAGATGATATTATTGTTGCTGCCATGTGTAACAGTGCATAATGTCATCCTCAGGGGGCTGGGTCATTTGACCATACTTAATATTTAATGGACTCAAAGACAATGACAGTGTGAACATATGTACACTCAATGTAGGTTCACTGACTGGACAGATCTTGGAAGTGGATGACATGATGGTAAGGGGGAGACTGGACCTCCTATGTATCCATGAGCCAATATAAAAGGGCAGTGCAGGAAAGCCACTTGGCTTGGGATCTAGAGTCTACTACTCAGATACAGGACAGGATAGAAATGGTGTAGAAGTTGTGGTGAAGGAGAAGCTTTAGAAGGCAGTGAGGGATATCTTCAGAATTAGTGACAGACTCATGGCAATTAGACTCCAACCTAATGATAGTGCAGTAGTCAGAATCTCAGCCTATGGCACACAGCAGGGTTGTGATAGTGAGGGAAAAATGTGCATTCATACAGCAGTTGCAAAAACTACTAGATAAAGCAGGACGACATGAATTGGTATTGGTAATGGGTGATCTGTATGCACATATCAGGACAAACAGAACAGGATATGAGGACTGCCTGGGTGCACATGGATGGGACAACAGGAATAAAAAAGGAGAGGCTATTCTAGACTTCTGTCTGGAAAATGGCTTGATAATAACTAACTCATTTTTCAGGAAGAGAGACAAGATCAGATGTAAGAGTGACCAACATGCACCTCAGGTAGACTTCCTCCTAGTAAGGAAAGGGCACTGGGGTAGAATCAGTGATTGCAAAGTCATCCCCATTGAAACAGTTCGCCTACAACCTAAAACACTGGTTGCTACCATCAGCCCATCAGCTGTAAGCAGTGGTTGGAGAATGGTCTAAGTCAACAAAGACCAAGCTAAAGACCTGGAAGTTGACAGTAGAGAAAGCACAACAGATCAATGAATTACCTAAGGCTCTAGCAACTCAAGAGGAGCAGGAAGTAAGTGGAGTTGAAGAAGAATGTCAGTGCCTCAAAACAGCATGTGCTAGCACTAAAGAACAGATATGTGGTCAAGCCTGGTACGGAACAAGGTACATACGGAAAGCTGGTGGTGGAATGCAGAAGTCCAGGAAGTCATTAAAAGAAAGAAGGAGTGTAGGAAAAAGTTGGACAGAAAAGAGGACCAGGCTATGAATAATTCTGGTTCACTACAAAAAAGCTGAGAAAGGAGCTGCAATAGCAAAGAAAAGGCATCAAAGGCACTCTAACAGCTTTTGGAAAGTGACTCATTAGATCCATCCACCCATCCATCCAACCATAAACCCTTTTTTTCCATTTTTTGCACATGCAGTCAGGGTGGCACTTCAGAGGTGAGGGTGACACTTCAGGGGTGATAATCTAGAGCTAAGGTTCACACTGCCAGGTGGTGATCCCTGCTGCAGCTGTTCCTCCATACCACACACACTCACACCTATGGCCAATTTAGAGTATCCAATCTACCTATTGCATGTCTTTGGAATATGGGAGGAAATTCATGTAAGCACAAGGAGGACATGCAGACTTTAAACAGAAGACACACTAAACAAGTATTAAATTGGGGAACCTCTTGCTGAGGTGACAATGTTAGCCACTGTGGACTGTGCTGCCTCTGCCAGCTTCTGTAAAGTGACATAGTAGATGACACAAAGAAACTATATCAGGTTGCAAGGCAAAGAAGGAAAAATAAAGAAGATAGTCAGACACCCTTCTTAAGAGATACCAGAAACAACTTGATCTCTAGTTAACAGGATATCCAAGTCAGATGGAAGGAGTACTTCCAACAGCTTCTGAATGAAGAAAACCTCACAGAAGCTGTACAGTGAAAGATGAGGAGGAGCCCACCATAGAAGTAAGAACGGCACTAAGGAAAATTAAGTCAGGCAATACAACACTCTTAGATGAGGTTACAGCAGATATGATAAAGGTGTGGGTGAGATTGGATGAAGTGACCCCTGAAGTTACTCATAGTAGTGTGTAGAGATAGGCATTTACAACTGTGGGCAGCATAGAGGTATCAAACTCCTGCTGCACTGCATGAAAATCCTGGAGAGGGTGATTGATAAATGCACAGAGAAGTAGAAAGTAAGGTTGGAGATGAGCAGTTTGGATCATGTTAGGAAGCAATACAACAGATCTGATGTTTGCAGTGCAACAGATAGTTGAAAAGAAGGTAGAGATGAGCAAAGAATCCAACAGGGCATTCCTAGACTTGGAGAAAGCATATGACAAAGTTACAACAAAGCTGATTTGGGCAGACCTGCTGTAGTTTTAAGTCCCAGAAACCTAGGTAGAATTAGTGCAAGCTATGTGCAAAGACCTAATGGCTCAAGTATGGACAATGCTTGGTCTCACAGAGGGGTCCCCATTAGAAATAGGTGTGCATCAAGGTTCAGCTCTAAGACCACTGTTGTTCATGCTGGTAATGGACAACAGTAGCAAACAGGTTAAATGAGACAAATAAACAGAGTTGCTGTATGCAAATGATGTGGCAATAAAGGTAGAATCTGAGCAAGAACTTTAGCAAAATATAGCACAATTGAATGCAAAACTAAAGGCATGTGGGATGAAACTGAGTACAAATAAGATAGTTGTAATGGCAGTAAATGGGAAAATCAGAAGAATCTGAGAACTGAGATAGAAGACAAAACAGGGGAAGAGGTTAACAGCTTAGCTTCAAGTATCTGGTGGGGGGGTGTTTGAGGAGAAGGGAAGTATGAAAGAGGATGTCAAAGCAAGAATCAGAGAAGCTGCAGCCAACTGGCAAAGAATGTCAGGTGTAGTATAGGGCAGAAGAATGCCAAAGATGCTGAAAAGTAGGGTTTGCAAAACAGTGGTGAGACCAGTACTACTGTATGGTAAAGAAACATGGGCAGTAAAGGTAATGGAGATGAAGTGCTTGAGATTGGTAGTAGGATAATTGTAATTGTATATTAAGCTGGTGAAGTTGTATGTGATTTGCCTGATGAAGGTTGGTCAAAAGTGCTTACCATTAAACTAAAGTCATTTTCAGCTGGTCAGATTGATTTTTATTAGTTTTTGGTACTTTGTTGGTTTCCTTGTACCACAGATGGGAAAGCCAACACCATGCAGGAATTATATGATGTAGACAATTTCCCGGAGGTATGAGGACCACAGACTGTACCCACATTTACCTAAAGGCTTCATCTGGTAAACTGGGAAGGAGATATGTGAACTGTCACAGGGTATCATACACAATATTTATACAGGATTCCCAGGCATTTATCAAGACCCCTACATATGACACACCTGTGCTTGTACCAGAGGTCTGTGAGGGAGTGACTTCCTACAGAGGCAGTTTAATGGTAATACTGTATATGCCCTATATCCTGCCTCATGACAGCCTTGGAAAAAATCCATTAATCAAGCTGACCATGGGTATAATTGCAAACAAGAAATATTTTTGACCATGTGCTTGGGCTGCTGAAGGCACACTTTCACTACCTGGATTCATCTGGTTGTGCCCTTCAATATAACCCTAATACATGCAAAAATAGTGACAGTGAGTCCACTGTTACATAATAGCATAATTAGGAAGCAGTTACAGCAGGGTGGACACTTGCAGAAGCAGCAGCCTTGAGCACCAAAATCCCAAGCAACTAGGTCAACTCATAGGGACATATTGTCAGTGTGGCAATTCCTGGGACAGAATCTTCCTGAAGGACACAATAATGCATTTTTTGTCATATACTTTCAGTCTATCATTCTGGCAACATCTATCTGTGTGGCAAACCTTTCTGTTGTATGGCTAAATCATTTGGAGATCAGTGACTGCTCCTAACTTACAGTCATCTGCAAACTTAGCCAAAGCCCTTTGTATTGGTGTTTACTTCAGAGAATTAGATGCCAAACAAGAGTGGTCCCAGCCCTGTGGGACACTACTGGTGACTGCTCTCTTTGTGGAAGTAGCTTCCCCTAGTTTGATCTCCTATGTCCTGTCTGTGAGTAGTTGGCAATCCAGCAGGTGACAAAGGGGTTTAATCCCAGTTTATTTATATTTTCTACTATGCCTGAGAGGGGGATTTTGTCATAATCTTTGGTGAACTCGAAGTATGTGGTGTGTACCATTTTACTTTCATCCATTGCTTTGGTGAGGCTGAGTAAACATAGCCTGACCTTGACTAATTTAAACTGAGATGGGTCCTGTGTGGAAGTCCCATGTGTCTTTATTGATTAGTTCCATGATAACTGTTTCCATGGTTTTGCATACAATGGTGGTCAGACTTAAGGGTTTGCAATTGCCTAAGTCTGTGTAAGATCCTCCCTAATGCAAGGGAATGACTGTAGCTGTTGTCTGTTTGATTGGTACAAAAACTGTATGGAGGCTGACTTTGAACAGTGTTGTTAGGGGTGGCTAAATCATGCTTCATCCATAAATATTGTTAGGACTCACCAATATAACATATTTTGTTTCTGATAGCACCTTTAGGACTTGGTCTTATATGACAGCTGGAGGTGAGTTGGTTTCAGGTATATTTTGTGAGACAGACTAAGAAGAGAGAGAGAGGAGTAAAGTTTGAGCTGTATTTATTAGTCAGCAGGTTGGCTATATCTTCTGTCTCAATGTAGATAACATCATGCTGAAATCATCTCAGGGCATTGCTGCCTTGGGCTTCTGATATTACAAGCATAACTAAACAAGGCCTTGTGGTTGTCTTTGGCTTGAATGGCTATTTTGCCCTCAAATTTGGGTTTTGTGGATTTTATTAAAATCCTGATTTGTTTATTTCAGTACTGAGGGCTCTATTATTCTGGAAATTACTCTTCTTATTTTGGTCAATATTGTCTTCCTTTTATTGTAAATCTTGTTGATATTAGGTTCCACCATGGGGGTTGTTTCTAGGGCTTGCCTTGCACTTGTTAGTACAGGGTACAGCTGCATGTACGCAGCTGTTAACATGCTGGTATATTGTGGTGGTGTACACTTCCATGTTTTCAGAGGAGTTAACTGAATTTGATGGTGTATTTGAAGATTGCCAATGTATCCCTTTGGAGTTGGTTGTTTGCCTTAGAGTACATTTCTAAATGTACCTTGGACTGAAGGGATTTCTGGTTTCAATTTTATTTTGAATAGATGCCTTTATGATCAGACATAACAAGCGATGAAGACACACAATGGATGGTGCATGTTGTGCCCATATTACTAAGGAGAAGATCCAAGATGTCCTCCTAGTGGGTACTCTGAGTAATTGTTCCAAGACATTTGTATTGCTGATGTCCAGGAATATTTGTGTTTGTACACTAGTGATGGTGGAAGTTTCCAGTCTATATTTGGATAGTTTAGATCACCTATGAAAATGGTTTTAGTTTTAATACTGACTGATTCTAGTACGTGTAGATAGCCAGGTATTGTGGCTTTCTTGGGTCATAGGAGTTCTATAGCTAGTTAAGTTGGTATGGCACTTTCCGGTGGTTATTTGGCTATAACACTGCTCTGGTGCATCATGTAACTTTACAAGCCTTGATGTGATTACCCACTGGATAAAGTTTGAGACACCTCTTCTTTTTTCCCCTCCTTTGAAGTAGCTGGTCTAAATGTGCGAAAAGTGTTATATGCCTGCAGCTGGAGTGCTATCCTCCATTTTAAACCATATCTCGGTTACCATGCAGACGTCTACATCCCCTAGGGTGAGGAGGGTTTGTAGGAAGTGAAGTTTCTTGTTTAGGTTGATAACATTGACCAGTAACAATTTCCTTTGCTTATTTTGTTATGTTGATAGATTTAATGCAGTGACAATGTGAGGGTGCAGAGTGTCTTTGCCAACAATAGAAACTCTAGAGGAATGCATACAGGCCATTCCTGTTGAAGTAATGAGATCTCTCGAGAGATTATCAGCTGAGGTAGAGCAGAGTTTTAGTTTTTGTAGCAGTTTCTTAATGGTGTCAGTGGGTATGGGCTGAAATGAGAATAGGGTTTTTATGACATTTTGTTGAGTATGGGGGGTTAATAATGGCAGCTAGAAGTAGTTGATGGCCTGAGGTTGGTGTCTGAATAGGTTGAAAGGTGGGGGGGGTCCAGCATTAGAGGTGTTAGTTAGTAGGTCTGAAACTGATTTTATGAAGTGCTTGTTAAAGTTTTCGGCTGTTTATGTTGGAGGGTTATCAGGTGATAGGATGTGCTCTCCATTTCTTCCAGGGTTAAGTAGAGAAGCTATGGAGTGCCAAAATTCACTGTGGTTGATTTTATGCTGGAATTGAAGCTAGGAATAATATGACTTCTTATCTCTGTTGATTAGTTTTGTCACTTTGTTACACAGTGTTTTGAAAATAACACAATTTTGTTCATTTTTGTTTTGTTTCCAGGCTGACCAGGCTCGGTCCCTTTGCTTCATCAGGTGTTTACATTCCTTAGAGAGCCATGGTGCTTCATCAGGTGTTTGCATTCCTTAGAGAGCCATGGTGCTTCATCAGGTGTTTACATTCCTTAGAGAGCCATGGTGCTTCATCAGGTGTTTACATTCCTTAGAGAGCCATGGTGCTTCATCGGGTGTTTACATTCCTTAGAGAGCCATGGTGCTGAGTACTTTTTGATTCTTTTCATACGAATGGCAGCTGGTGTATTAAGTATGTGAAGGAAGGTGTTACTAAAGTATAGTACAGCAACATTAAGGGGTAGTTGTTTAAGGGGTCTCCAGTCTGTTTCTTGTAGGAGATTGTTGTATTTATGCTGACAAAAATTAATTGAGTTCCTATCTGATTTTATAGTGTGCACTGTTAGTTGTTGGGAGTTTGTTCTAAGGGATTAAGCTGGTAGATGTTCACTCAGGGAGCTAGGCAGTGTACCAGAAGAGGGGTAATTAGCAGGGTGGGATACTAGAATGCAGTCTAAGGTGGATTGGCAGGCAAGATCTTTGCTGCATCTTGTTGAAGCATTGATAAGCTGAGAAAAATCATGCAGATTTATACTATTTGTGGGCCAGGGTTTGCCAATCTATATTTACGTATCCTAAGATTATTATTTCAAGGGTTATTGTTTGGGATGTCCAGGATAAAATATTTTCCAACACTGGTATATTGTTACCTGCTGGGATATATATATTACTATTATGCAAATTTGTTTTGATATATTGAGGTTCAAAAAGGAGATTAGTACCTCTGCATTGGAAAAGATGGGTATAGTACTGGTATAGGGTGTGATGTTGAGTGTAGATGGACATAGAAGTGCTATCCTTCCCCCTTTTTTTTGATCTATCTCTTCTGGTTATTGCAAAATTTGGTGGTACTATTTCTGAGTCTTTTACATTGGGATATAGCCATGTTTCAGTAAGGGCTAGTATGTCATTGTTTTTAATGTTTTCAAAATGATTCCTGGGACACTCCCTCTCCAAAAATAAATCCAGCAAATAGTTTGTCTGTTGACAAAAAACACTTTCTTCCAAATCAAGTCTGGAAATCCACACCATTTATGCAGTATTCATATTTATTTATTGCTTGTAAGGGTGGTTATTTTTAAAATGTAAATAACTGATGGAAGAAGTCTCTTTCTTAAATAGATTCAAAGAAAAACAACCTTCAATTTTGTTTTTATATAAATTAATATCCAAAAAAATCAATGCTGTTGTGTGGATAATTATATGTGAACTTTAAACCTCTATGGTGGAGTTTGTAAACTCATCTTCTTACACAACAGTCAGAAGGTCATTCTAGTTGAGTGGGGAAGGCTACTGATGTAGTTGGCAACTGTTCTAATGGTGCTGGTAATTTTCAGACCCTGGTTTGGTCAATCCTGCTATGCAAGACACACAAAACAAAGGGGGAAGCAAGAAGGTCAGTTTCAACCATGGGGGTAATTCAATAAACCGTACAGGGAGCAATTTTCTATGTAGGAATAGTGTATCAGCCTGAACACAGAATTCGGCTGCCGAGCAATCCAGGAAACAGGGCTGGGGGTGTGCACAAGTGTGTAGACACCATATGAACATGGAGGTGTCTGCAGAATGCAAATCACCTCATCTACTGGTGGAAACCATACAAATGAGGTGATTTTTTTGATTCAGAAAGCAGAAAGACATCCATGTAGGTGCCTTGTCAGCAGGAAAAATGTACGTGGTTACAAACAGTGTACTGGACTATAAAATTTAAACGGGCTGTAACAGCCCAAATAAAAGGTTATATATGTCACAGTAGCCATGCAAATGGCCAAAACTATGACCAGTGAGTTGAAGAAGTAATGCAATACATTAAAAATTAAACTTTTATTTATTAATACATATGCCACATTTAAGCGGTGCCCAGTGACATGCAAAACATGTTATTTTGCAAAAATAAATAATTAAATAAATAAATAAATAAAAATAAAAAGTGCAATATGTGAAATATAAAGGTATGCAAAGTTATTGTAATATAGTGGCCAGCATGCAGAGTCATACAATGGCAGGTTATACTGGTAGCTAAGGAGATGGCCCTGGTGTAGTGCTGTATCCATGATATACTCAGGTGTATGTAAATGAGCCAGGGTTATTGAATAGCAAAAAGAGCCACCATGTCCGTAGATACTAATAGTGGTAGGGCTAGAACTGTGTTGGTGTAGGCAGAACAGATAGCTAACATTAAAAGGGGGTGTGTCACAGCATGTGTAAGTGGATTGGAGCTTAGCAGTGCTCAGCTAAACACAGATAAGCAGGGGAGTGTATCTGAGGCTGCTAAACTATACATAACACCTGCAGCACGTTTTAACTGGTTAAAGAAAAGCTAAGTGTGGCTGTGTACAGGTCAGAGTCTAAGCTACTGAGCAATGTTTATACTAGTGCTGCAGGTTTGTGCAGCATGCCGCAGTGCTTAGCAGTGGAACAAACTGAAGAAAAAAAAAATAAAAGGAAATAGCCTGAGCAAGCCAATCAAGTATAACAGACTGATAAGCCCTGTTCTACTGACACTGGCCCATTCAAACCCCTCAATGATATACCTGGCAGGTAGAATGTGTCATAGTCAGCCAATCACACAGGTTGCATCTGCATCACACCAGTATAAACTATGCATACACCCTTCAATTTAAATTTTCCCACATACTCTGCACCATTGGAGTACATGTTTGGGAATTTTAACAGACAAAATGATTGGGGCTGCTGCTGCTCTGTTACATCTATATGCACTACAGGCTGAGGTCAGTGATGATGATGATGATGATGCTGACAATAGGCCTAGACTGAGGAGGAGAAGAGTGTTCAGGCCCAGGGTAACCTTTCAAAGGCTACATGAGCTTGAGACAGTAGAGCACTTCAGAGTGGACAGGGACATACTACAGGAACTCATCCACCTCTGCCGGCCTCACCTCAGACCCAGAGCCAACAGACGGGAACCTATCCCAGTGGAAACAAAGGTATTTGTAGCCTTAATAATACTAGCTACAGGTACTTTCCAAAGACCTACGGGGGACATCATGGGGGTCTAACAGGCATCCACATTCAGGGTACTCTGCCAGTTCCTGGATGTCATGCTAACACATGCCAGTGAGCACATTTATTTTCCCAGCACCCCTGAGGAGAGGACCAGCAATATGCATCCCTTTCATCATGTAGCACACTGCCCAAAGGTACTGGGTGCCATAGACTGCACACATGTGTACATCAAAGCACCACCTAGTGAGGAGGGTAAAGTCTACATCAACTGCAAAGGGTATCACTCCATCAACGGCCAGGTCATGTGGAATGCTCAGGGCATTATTATCAGTGTGTATGCTGGCAGCCCTGGCAGATATCACAACTCCCACATCTGGCATACATCGCAGCTGTACCAGGCATTTGCCAGAGGGGACATCCCCTATGGCTATCTAGAGGGGGATGCTGGTTATGCACTGGAACCATGGATGATGACATCCATCAGAAATGCACACACACACCAACTGAAGAATGCCATAATGAGGCACACACACACAAGCTAAGAACATCATAGAGCATTTGTTTGGACTTCTCAAGTCATGGTTCCACTGGCTTGACATATCTGGTGGAGCCCTGCAGTACTCTCCAGCCACATGTGCACACATGTTAATAGTATGAGCCATGCTACACAATATGATCCTGCAGAAAGTGCTGCGGCAGAAACATCACAGGGAAGGGAGACACAGACTCCCACCATTGCCAAGGTCCCCACAGGCACAGGAGGACTTGAAGGAGGAACCCCTGAGCCTGTCCCTGTAGGCAGATATAGATGTACCCAGTACATCCTGGACTTAGCAAAGAGGGAACGCATAGCACATACACTAACAACCTAGGGAACCAGGGACTGACACCTCACTCTGACTCACATACGCACATTAAAAAGGATGCCAGCCATATCACACTACCTGTACATTACCATGTATAGGCTTTGTACTGCATGCATCCAACAGAGTCAGCCCTGAAGCACTGTCTTCTCAACTGTTGTAGGGACAAGATAAGTCACTCTTCTTAACACCAAATGAATGGGGTAGTAGACTGTGGTAGCATATGTATGGTATTACTGCATGTGTGCAAGGGAATGTAGTGGGCTACCAGGATAGCAGCAGACAACGGACAGCTATGTCGGACAACAGGAATGCTCTGCCAAATACTGGCTGCCCCAGAATATGCAGTAGGCCCCAAGCCAGTAAAACCCACTGTACTATGTGAGGGACTTACAAAGTGTGGGGTCAAAGGACAGATGCATGGATGTCAATGTTGGAGTCCCATACATACCTGTCAACCTCTTAGAGTAAGAAATATGTACAAAGCCATAAAGAAATGAGAAGCAAAGCCCCCCAAAACAGAGACAATTGTTAAATATTGCTCTTTCAAACATAGAAAGGTGATAGGATACCAGGTTTTGCAGTAGCATGAATTCTCTGAAGGGTAAGAAGTCTGAAACTCAACTGTTTGTCATTACTTTCTAAATTCAATCTTTAACAATTTGCCAGTAATTTTCCAGACAACCACAATTTTATGAAAAATGGACCAAAAATGTGAGACAAACATCTGGACATTTGGCAAATATCTGTACAGTTGAGAGGTATGATCCCCTAACCCCGATACACCTGTGTTCCATACAACTGCAGTAACAGTTATGTTTGTAAGGTAATAGCAGCAGACCACACATTCCCAGGGGTGTCTCAATCAACTTGCTAACATGTTCCATTTCCACAATATGCAGGGGTCAATGTGCTATGTATGTGTGTGGTTAGTAGTGTCAGGAAGTAGACGGCACTGACTGTTGGCTGTAGTGGCTCACTGGGCTAAGTGCATTACTGTGGGTGGCAGGATGCATAGTTCAAGACTTGCTGTGCCTACTATTTTGCATGTCAGCTACACCTATGGTAGGAGTTCTACAGGCTGTTTAGAAGTCAATATTTGTTCCTGCAGGAAAGCTGGACAATGGAGAGACAGGGGGCCATAGATATGGACAGTACAAATCTCTAAGTAACCTAGACAGTGCCTAGTAGAACAGCAGGTTGTGGCAAGTCAGTCCATCACCAGGATACAGAGGCTGCCATGTAGCTGTGTCAGTACTGACAACAAGTCAGTAGGCATCATCCATACCCCACAAATGTCAGCATTTCTCAGAATGTCCACATGTATGCCTTATATATATATATGTTCTGTTTGTCATAACATTGCATTTGTCTGGCAAACTATTGGCAAACCAATACAGGTTAATTTGAAAACATCAATGACAGACAGTTGAGATGCAGACTTCATACCCCCTAAGAAAATGCAAGCTAGTACAAAACCAGTCTACCAACTGTCTATGTTTCGAAGAGCAATATTTAGATGCTGTCCCCAGGTCTGGGCCTGTGTCTGACTGTGATATATGGCCCTGTCAAGATGTCTGGCTGTAAGAGTTTGAGAGGTATGGCTAACATGTAGCCTTAAAAGAAAAGTGCAACACAAACCATGTGAGGACTGCAGCAGATATATAGGGCACAGTGCTGCCCAACCTGCTAAACAGGTATAGTCAGAGGTGTTCAGTCTGTAACCCTGTATGTGATGTTACGACTTCTAGCCCAGTCACACCATAACTACAACTACATAACAGCAGCAACTGTAGACAGCCTGTGACTGGAGCAGAGCAGGACAAAGGGCCACATGTAAGGAGAAGGAGGAACCACTGGCCAGACAAACACAGAAGGTGCAGACTAGAACACTTCATGCAGTCGCATGGGTTCCCTGCAGTGTATGGAGTCAGTAGACAAATGTCTGCCAGCAGTTCCTCACATTATTCTATGCTGATCTGCCACTGACATACCATGACATCTCAGTGCTATGCAAAATGTACCTCACATATTATGCAAACCTCTACTCAGTCCAATACAGTCTGTACCCACCCTTGATATGACTCGGTTAATAAGGATAGCACACAGCCAGGAGATCCCTCAGCCAGTATATCAGTGAAGTGCTGGACTATTTACAGAGGTTCATCATCCAATCAGCTGTAACACACAAAATCCTGGAATGGAGTACAGGTAGGTCTGGCCTGGAGTCCCACTCTTACTATTGATGGTCATACCGGGCATGCTCAAGCAGTTAGCTACTTTCAGGCCATGTCTGAACCCATAACTATCTATATAATTGGGATGTACATATATCCCTTCTGCATACAGACAACTATGTACACCTTAACTGTCTAGCCCCACCCCCCCATCAGACATGTTTACCCCCTTCTATCCATATGTGATACATATAAGATTTATCTGGATCTGCTGAGTATGATATACATACAGATATGTAGATAACATATACAAATATATCATTTATAGAGAGGCAGAGACATGGGAAGAGAGAGAGAGAGAGAGACAGAGACAGAGAACAAGAGACAGAGGCAGAGAGAGAGAGAGAGAGAGAGAGACAGAGAGTGACCCTGAAAGGCATAGAGTGATGTACTGCAGCAGCCACAAGTACACCAATTTTAACCAGTGGCATGTGCAAATAATATGGTGAGGCCCATTGTGTCATAGTAGGTAGGGAGGGGTTGTAATCTCACATTAGCCACTGTGTATGTGTTTCTGTATCCATTACATGTACAGTAGAGTACACAAACCCAACAGGCCTATGTCTGTGTAATGGCCAATCATATTTTGGCCCTGTGGCTACTGTCCTCCACAACAGTGATCTCCCTGTCAGCAGCTACTGATGTCATCCACCCCAACAGCACTGGCAAACAGTTTTGACATGTGTAAGTCCCATGGCTCATGTGATAAGCACGTAGTGCTAGAGTGTAGCCAGATAGGTTGTGGTTCAATTCCCAACAATGGCAACTGTGTGTATAAGTTTATTCCCTTGTAGCTGTGTGTATTTCATGCCTTTGTGTCTGCAATGCTAATACATTTTGAGGCCTGTTCCACCCTGTTAACCCCACATTGACCTACTTTACAGGGCCTGTTGATGTCATCCACCTTAGATGGACTGTTTGACACTCTGCAGGCCATACTTCTCAACTGTGTAGAGTTTTGCACAATGTCTAGATGTTTGCCTCATATATTTGGTCTGTGTCTCATAAAAGTTTGGCTTCCTGGGAAATCACTGGCAAATCATTGAGAGTTGAAGTCAGAAAATAATGACAGGCATTTGAGTTTCAGACTTCATACCCTTCACAAAAGTAATGCTAATGCAAAACCTGTCACTCTATCAGTTGTCTAAGCTTGTAAGAGCAATATGTAAAAAGTGTCCCTATTTTTGGGCCTGTACCCCCATTATTGAAGGTTTTTCCACATTTATTGCTCTAAGAGGTTGAGAGGTATACCTAAGACATATAAGCTTTGTGGTACACACAATAAGGATATAGCACTATAATACATACCGCTTGCTAGGTAGGGGTTCTAATCTCAATACTAGCAACTGTGTGAGTGTCTGTTCATGCATATCCCCTGTAGCAGCATGGCATTCTTGCCTGTGTGTGTGTGTGTGTGTGTGTGTGTGTGTGTGCAATGGTTATACTGTTTTGTGTACTTGTGCCACCCTGTTAAGTCCACCATCACCCACCTATTCAAGGCTTACAGGTGTCATCACCTTATATGCAAAGTTAGACATTTTCAAACACAATAGCACTGTGGTGCATGCAATATGTACAGTGGGCTATAGTGTACATAAGTATATAGATAGATGTTCTAATTTCAAAATTGACAACTCTCTGTGCATGTCTGTTGGAATGCTTGTCCACCTGCAGCAGTGTGTGTCTGACATGGTTATACCATTTTTAGAGCCTGTTAACCTCCCAGTAGAAATCCTTCAGCACCTGCAAATGTCATTCACCTGAACAGTAGTGGCAGTCACTGCAAAACTGTATATGCTCCATGGTTCATGCTCTATGTATATAGCATTAGCATAAGTAAAACTAGGCAGGTAGAGGTTCTACTGCCAACAAGGGCAGTTCATGAGTGCATATGTGTGCATGCATGCATGTATATCCCAGTACTGTAGTGTGACTGTGTTAAGGCCACAAACATACCTCTCAATCCCTTACAGAAAGACATCTGGATAAACCCATACAGAAAAGTGGGACAAAGCCCAAATATTAGGGTCAATCTTTAAATATTGCTGTGACAAACACAGAACATAGATAGCATAACAGGTTGTGCATTTGTATGTATTTTCTGAAGGGTATGAAGTCTGACAGGAAAATATCTGCCATTATTGTGTAACATCAGTCTTTAATGATTTCACACTACTTGCCAGAAAACCACAATGTTATGACAAACAGAACAAAAGTATATGGCAAACATCAGGACATTCTGCAGAAATCTGTAGAGGTGAGAGGTATGGCCACCACATGTCCCACCCTACATGCTGCAGTCCATATTTAGCCAGGTGTTACCTGTGAGAATGACTCAAAGAATACAGACGTCCCCAGAGTGTAGAGCAGAAAACATTTCCTAAAGGTGTTTACTACGTGCATAAAGCAGTCACTTGACATGAGAAGCACCTTAATGTTATGAGAAATAGCATAACCTATGGTAATGTGACACAAAGAAGCTGTCATATTAGCAAACCAAGGGAAGTCCTGTCTGTTGCACTTGCTGTGGGTATGGTATGTCCTGCCGACTATCACGATACGACAATAGGTGTCCCACATTCCACATTTATTAAGGTGGCAACCCTACTTTGTGTTGCCTATGAGTATGCAATATGTAGACATGTGTAGGCTCTGTGAGTAGCTGCTACCCCCAATGGCCCACATGTATGTAGGCATGAATGCTAACTGCCACCACCCACATTATGTAGGTACCATCTAAGGCTGTGGCAACTTTAAGTAGTGTGCTGTCTATCATTCACCCACAAACTGATGTTAACACACTGCAATGGGGTCATACAGTGGGTATGGAATGTTGCCAAGGTCCTGGCCTCAAGATGAATGCAGAAAACAGTACAATCATACCATATGGTGAGGACATGGCCCCACTATTTCCCACATCAACAGCAACACCATAAACACACAAACTGCGTTGACAGATCTGGGTACTCAGGTTAACATTGTTGCATTCAGCCATCAAGTAGTGGCAGTGGTCAGAAAATCCTTGGACATGCTTCACTACATAGGTAAAGGGACTTTATCCAGACAAAAGGCAGACATTACCTCTGTATAGTCTTCAGTCAGTACAACAATACATTATCATCATCATGGCTGGTGTGGTATGTACCTATGCAGACATCTGCAGCAACTGAAAAGGCTATGTTAGCACCCAGAAAGGTTATCTATGGCCTTCAACACCTGTTCCATGCAGACAGCCTCAAAGCAGTAGTGTTCCATTTGGTATCAGACAGGTTGTCAACAGGTGGGCTGTTGCATGCATAGATGGCAATGTTGTGCTTAGTCCTTCAGCAGCTGCCCCATACATGTGAGTCTAATACTGCACTTATTACAAGCACAACAGGCCTGAATCACATATGCGACAGCAAAAGGACCTGATGGAGAGACAGGTTTGTCACCCAGAGGCTATACTGTCTCAGGAATGCACTTCCCATACATGTCAAACAGAGTACCATGCAGACCCTCATCAAGTGCATTTGTGATGAGTGGATGGAAAACCAAAAATTTGTCCCAGGGGTTCAACCTGTGTCCATCAATGATGGGGGCAACAGGTGCTGATCGATGATTCTGTTGGGGATACAGTAATGTCTAGGCTTGTAAGGGACCCAGGACCAGTCCTCTAGTAACCTTTTATGGACCTATGAACCTGTGATCCTACAGAACTCCCAGGTGACATGTATCAAGAGTAGCATGATGTGTCAAAGGGTATGCATGCAAGATTATGCTGCATGCCCCTATTAACCCTCACACACTGTTCCATGCATATGCACCTAGGTAACCATGCACATATGCAACTGTTCCTTGGTGAGGAAAAAGTCTGTGTTGCCACTACATCATCATGAGCTTCTGAAATGGCAGCAGGTCATCATGACTTAGACACACAGACACCTGGAACAGAAACAGAATAAGGTCTGTCAGACAACAGTCAGTCAGCAGTACTAACAGCAATAAAGCATCATGGCACAAAGCTACATAGACTTTGATGTGTATGCATGACAATTGCCAGCAAACAGCACCTTACAGGTCATAACACTACTGCAATAGAAATTGCTATTAACTGCACTATATTCACCCCGTGCATCACACACATATTAGCATGTCTCTGCATCGATGGTATGGATAATATGTATGTGGCACAGGTATCATCACATGTGCAGGGTGTGGTCTGGCATTGCCAAAGGCCTAAACTGTGCCATGCAGTTGACATGTGTGTGTGTGTGTGTGTGTGTGTGTGTGTGTGTGTGTGAGAGTGTGTGTGTGTGTGTGTGTGTGTGTGTGTGTGTGTGTGTGTGTGTGTGTGTGTGTGTGTATGTGTGTGTGTCTGGAAGGATGCTGGTCAGCTGTGCTATGGAGAGGAGCTGTGTGCGTCCATTGGTGACATGCATATGACAGTGCTGTGTGAGTGTACGCATACACACAGTCAAGCCATCTGCTAGTTGTACATGAGGGTATGTTCGACTGCTATTGACCGTGCATGGTAGAATGTACATTTCACCGTCTCCAGCCATGAACATGGGAACTGGTTCTGCCAGGAGTGGCACTGCCTCCACCATGCCCAGGGCCAGATGCAGTACTACTTGCTGACAGTGATCAGTATCTGCTAGGTTGGTGTCCCTCATGGGACTGCCAGGACCACGTGCCCATGGCCTGCCATGTTGTGGTGTAGACAGCAGCCTCCCTTTGGTAGTGCTGGTGGTACTACCACTATGGGAGTGTGACTGTTCATGGCCACGTGGTCTCTCTGCTGATGTTGTTGCTGACTTATGTCCATGTGTCTGATGCCCTACTCCCACCATATGTTCCAGTGCAGACATTGCACAGTTAAGGACTGACAATGTCTCACCCTACTGTCTATCCACTACATCAGTGAAATGGTGTAAGGCATCGCTAATGCCGTGGAGGGGGTCATGCATGCCAGGCAGTGTAGCATCGATGACCCTGAGCATCCGTCTAGTGTACCATTCAAAACATGCCTGTGCCTCCATGATGGATTGACACATGCATCATGTGACATGTGCTGTGATACCTCTGAGAGACGCTGGATGGGTAGCAATGATTTTTCAAGCACCCCTGTCAATCTGCCCATGTGGGACCTCGACAGCTCTCTGGCCATGGCTAGTGTCTACAGTCACAGATGCCATAGTCGCCAAACTCCCCTGTTTGATGCCAACACCCTCTGACTGCCCAATATCTCTGGCTGCTGGGAACTGGGTATGTGTGAGCTTACTGACTGTGTGTGGGGACATTGGGGGTGGAAGTGGGATGTCAACCAATGGGACACATTTAGCCCCCAACAACTCCACCTGTGACTCAAAATGGCCACCATCATCATCATCATCAGAGTCTGATGATTCACTGAATTCAGGTTGTGAAGGGGACACACTACAACCCCATGGTCACCTGGGAGGGGTAGACAACATGACTACATTAATTCCTGCACAGCACTAATGTCTGCTGATACACACACACACACACACACACACACACACACACACACACACACACACACACACACCTGAGGTGCCACAAAGGCATTATACAGAATGCACCTTCTGACTGATGCCATGCATGACACACAATCAGACCACAACAGACAGTCTGTACAGGTCCTCAACAACATGCAGTGCAGCTATATCCAGTTAATGTTGCTAATACTATACACCCGTGAGATATGTGACAAGTCAGACTATGTGATGGACCCTCACCTAAAACACAGTGCACCCATTTGCACAATAGTATTACACCCTGTATAGCAGACTGGCTACACCTTTACAAAAATACATACTAATATGTTACAGCTACTGCAAATATGCTAGATGTGATGCACTGCAGTGGAGCTTGCCACAAATGAACATGCACATATTGCAATATGGCTAAGCTTAACAGTAATGTCCATGGCAAACTGGCAGCCCTTAACATACCTAGGGTATAGATGAGCCATAACAAGACAGTTCCACACTCACCGGCTACAGGATGATGGTCCCCAGCAACACCAGAGGTACCTATGGATTTGTGGGGAGAGGTCTTGACAGCAGACACATATGTGGCATTGGTATAGGATAATATGTGCATTTATCAACATATACAGTATAAACCGTGATACTACCCAAATTGCTGACATTCACAATATGTGTGCAGATGTGTGCATTATAAAGCCCCACCCACAAATGCAGACTGACCAGGCATATGTGTACAGGTATACAGAGGCTGCCACTAGGATTGCTACAGTATTAATGTGATGATCACTGAAGGCTTACCTGGACACTCCTTGGCTGTGGAATCTGTGCCACCCACCTCCACAACATGTATTGTGGTAGTTTCTTGTGAGCTGGTGA
Organism: Protopterus annectens; assembly: GCF_019279795.1. NCBI lineage: Eukaryota > Metazoa > Chordata > Ceratodontiformes > Protopteridae > Protopterus > Protopterus annectens. The sequence continues at coordinate 119,501,661 of NC_056741.1, read as the reverse complement.
CTGAACCCAGGTTTGCCAGTAACTCCTCTGTGGCTAAGAGTGGGGGTTGTTTAGCAGGCCCTTCTCTGGTGCTACCACAGTCCCTGGCCACAGCTACACCTTTTGCCGTGCCTGATGTATTATATCTGTAGCATGGTGTTGGACCTGTTCATAACTCCTGTCCTGGTGGCCCACATCATTCACAGTTGCTACGAGGTCTGCCCATAGTGGAGTGCATTCTTGCTGGTTATGGCAAGTCCTTGAAAAACAACTCCCGCTGATGGAGTCTCAGGGCATCAATAATGCCAGTAGTCTCAGCTTCTGAGAAAGGTGGATTGTGACATCTATACATTCCACCTGACAGTCATGTAGAGAGGAATACATCACAGGATGACCACATACGTTGCTCCCTACAATGTACACACCCTGCACTTCCACAATTATTACCACTATCCACCACTAATTCCCACATCATACCCTACTATCTATCACCACAGTATGTATGTGGCTATTAGCAACATAGTGGCAATACATCATGCATTGCTCCGTTTTCCTGATGTTTCATGCTACTTGCTGCATGTGCTATGAGGTGTTCAAATGCATTTACCTGACACACCTATTACTGCTTGTTCATAGCCTGTCTACATGGTATGCTGTGGTGTCAGCCTCCTACTGTTGTAGTATTCACCTAGGCTGTAGGCCCACCCCTCAAGTCTCCCTGTCCTTCCTCCCTCAAATTCTGGACTATATGACAGGACAATGACCTATAGTTTCTTCTGACAGTATAGTTGATATGGGTGTCCTGGCACAGTGTAGCACCTGCCTCATGTACACGTATGGACAACCATCCACAAATACCAGCAAGCAACACACTATGCAAGAGATGCAATGACAGTAAGAACCAGCAGTCCATGCTCTCCCACTGTCAAGGCTGCATATTTGTCCCAAACAGGTTGTTAACACAGTCAGTACATCTCACACACCACCCACATCTACACAACACACACACATATGTAGTGGACTTCAACATACACATCCACAAACAAAGGAGACCTCTGAAGCAAAGCCACACGTGAATGCCACATCCATATATGGCACATACCACACATGGCCACACACCTGTGTCCCACAAAAATGCAGGTGTCAGCACATATCAAACATGTTACACATAGGAGATGCCATTGTGAGGCACAGTGATGTGCATCTCACCTGGCTATATATGTAGATGGTCATGGTTACTTGTATGTCAGGTGACAGACTATGCTATAGTATAAACACTGCTGACTCTCACCAGCAGGTACTGTTATGAGTCTGTCACAGTCCATGTTGACATGCCTGACCTTAGTTATATGTCCCTGGACTATATGCAGTGAGACATGGGTGAGCACACCGATTATGTGTCCCATGCAGGTAGTTCCCTATCTTTATGCAGCATTCCACTGTTACCTAGACTGATGGTGCAATACATTCAGGACATGATTGATCTTAACATGTGGCCTTTTGCCCATGATATTCCAGGGAGTGGCAGTACCTGTGAACCTGGGATGCTATGGTCAACAGACCAAAGTGCTCTGCAACAGATGGCCTCCATCTGTTTCAACTGGCCTTCAGGCATCTGGTAATGGCTCTCTCCACCCTCATAATTCCTTTATTAGGAAAAGTGGTGAGGTTGTCACTACCAAAATACAACTGTCAGTGCAGCACATATTGAAGGCTATGCTGCCAAACCCCATGTGTCTACACATGACTTTGCCCTCATTGCAAGGATTCTTAACCCTTGGAATTGCTGACATCTGTGCAGTCACACACACATGGTTCAAAGTTGCAGACAGCACCCCAGCCTTACCTGGTCTACCATCCTATCATACAGTCATACCCCAAAGTGTGGGCAGAAATGGCATGTGACATGTGATTGCAGTATATATGAGACACATACACACCTCCACACTGTACAGGCAGTAAGATGCAGATGGGATACCACAGGGGTAGTTCACCATTGCCAACACACCTATTAAAAATCATAGCTAGTTACCGGCCACCACATGTGACCAGGAAGCCCATTCTGCCTATATAGACCTCAACAACTGTATTCTGATTTGGGTCTGTAATCTGAACCTGGGTCACTTAAACAACCTAGATATACATTGGAAGATGTACCCATGCCAGCACACACATGTCCAGAGAGGCATCAACTGTGGAATTACAAATACCTTGGTACAGCTAGGGGATACTCCCACATGAGGTGAAGGTATGTTGCAGTTGAGATTATACAACACAGTTTACCACTGCAGCATACTTACAGTGTCATCTTCCATGGCAAAGCAACCATCATGCAGTCATATTTGCAGTCACCATCTCCCACAATACCCATCTAGCTAGGGTTACACATACATACACACACCTTGAATGTGAACTACAGCCTCCTGGGGGTGGTATGCACAGCTTCACAGCCCTAAACCCCTCTGTAAGGACTGCCACCAATATCCACACATACACACATGTGCTAGATGTGCATTTGTATAGATGCATGCAGTCAAGTATACCCAAGAGGACTACATCATCCTCTCCAAGGATATGTACACCTGTCAGGTGGACATCTGCAATACATAAGTGTCTGTAACAGGGATGACATACTGCTGTCCGAGACAAACTAGCAGCAGGTGCCCATTTACAAGCAATGTCTCGCCAGTGTGAATAAGCGAATGGGATCACTCTTTGGAACCTGCACAGCAAACCCAGAGCCGACGTTGTTGACATCCACTACAGACAATCATCTACCATTCTGCACATATGTCTGCAACATCACAGGAAGCACCTGCATCTGCTGACTTGTGGTGGTCAGGAACACCAGCTCTATGGGTGCTGCAGGTATAGCATGCGTGATGCCTGACAGAGTCAGTGCAGGCTTCACCTCCCTGTCCCCCCATCAGTACATCAGGATGTCCACAGTGTCTGCCCCCTTCTCCTATATGTAGGGAACAGGTCACCACTGCCATGTGAAAGTCATGGTATACATCCATCATGGGAGCCTATCACATGACAGGATGCATCTTATATGACTCCAAGCATAACCTTGCAAAAACATAAGCCGCTGTATTCAAAGAAGGCTTGACTACCACCTTTGTCCCAGAAGTGTGAAGGACAACCACTGCCATCCCTTTACACTAAGGTGGTGCGTCCACCAGTCTGTCACATTATACACCAATAAGCCTAACATGGCTGTTCTGCAAGATGATAGCACAGTTTATAGTGCAGCTCATTAACAGGGACATTGGCAACCTCCACACACTCCATCATGCACAGTAAGGCTTTGTCAAGGAAGGGATCATATCTGTTATACTCAGTTGACCTCTTTGACATAGTCATCAAAGCCATGGACGGGGGGGATGACAGTGCACACTGCCTATCTTGACCTGGAGACAGTCTTTGACAGTATTACCCACCTAGCCATAAAAAATAGACGCTCCCAAGTATGCACCACAACATATGTTACCATATGGGTAGCACACTGGTGCGCTGACATGACCCAAGTAAAACACATAGGGGTATCCACACCAAGTGGTTGACCCATAACCTGTTGTACTGTGTTTGCACCTCTTTTATGTGTGATGTAAACGTCTGTATTGCAGGGCACAGCCATTCGCCTATGGTCGACCATGTCTGCAGATGGCTACATGCTATGTGCTATCACCGGATTCCCTAGTGATGTGGACATCTGCGTAGGAGGGTCTCATGCAGATATATGACTGGTGCCAGAAACATGGCCTCAGGCCTCATACCAGGAAATGCATTGTCAACCCCTTTGGGGAGAGTGACATCCCCACATCTTATCACAGTACTAACAACATCCTAGGCACGCAGTCAGCTGTGTGTGATCTGTGCACACAGATCAATTGTGACATGACATTTCACCAGCATGTTGCTTCTGTTCTATGGTAAACTTTCTACATGGCCCACCTTATACCTATGAGTATGTAATCTAGGGATACGGGATCCTAACATCAATGTATTCCCCAGAATAAGGACAATTATTGTGTAAAATGCCCCATTCAGTCTTCACCTCACACAACACATGCAGCAGCTGGGGACATCATAGAGGTTCCCCACTAGGGAGTACCAGGGCCTCAAACATCTACCATACACAGATAGGCTAGAAGCCCAACCCTGTACCCGGTTTCATACAAATTCCTCAGAGGTGACCTCTTTCTGGCATGCAAGGCAATCGCGGACTCCACATTGTTGGGACTGCTGCATAAGTGCAACTCAAGTTCCAGTCTATTAACAGAGACACACACCCTCAACCTGGTGGTGTGTGACATCAACTGGTCTTCTTGATGTCTCAGATGTGTGTCCCACACACTCACCCTGCTGTGGAATGGTCACCCTGTCCACATCAGGCAGGTAGCTATTTACCCCTTTGCAGGCAGAACCTGGATAACTGGACGGTTAACTGCACATCCACCCTTGAGATACCACCTGTGTCCCTGTTGGACTGGGGCATCAGATGCTGCCTTGCATACACACAGGCTAACATCTGGGCTAGGCTTATGGGGGCTCATGGCCCATAGCCTAGTAACCTTATATGGTCCTAGGTATAGCAGTTATGGCTTGTGTGCTGTGACAGACTGCTGTTATGTGTCAACACCCATCACTGCCATAGACTGTGGTGTGTCCCCTATGGGCAACATTACAGTACCATGTCATACAGCCAACATCCAGCAAATACATGAGCAGTACTACAAGTGCATGTGGACATTCCAGCAACATCTGTGGTACATAATAACTGAGAGCATTGCATATGTGGTGTAGGGTTTCCTCCTCATAGGTGTCCAACATCAGCAGTACCCAGATTTTTGCAGAATGTGTATATGTGCCTGATATATCTGGACCCCATGCCAGACAAATGTGGATGTCTGGAAACCAGTTGGACAATATGTAATGGGTGTCCCCAGAGTGTGGGGAATGTGTCTGTGACATGCCATACCCCTCAGAACACAGTAATGGTATAATAATATCTGGTACTGTATTCATTCCCTGACACTGTATGGTCAATATGTACACACATTTGCTGAGGCAGAGCCTGTGTCCCCCACTACTACTGCCTAAAACCTGCTGTTCTGCTGCAGGGGGTAACTAGGTATGCTAGCCATGGCTGCCAGGCAATGAGATACAGGTGTGTAGTACACAGTGAGCTAGCCAGAGTATGTCAGGAACAGTCATGGACACCTGGACAATCTTTGAACTAGCCCTGTATGACATTCACAGAATGAGAAGAGCTCATGACACTACATGATGTGATATGCCAGCTGTATCCACCAGTAGTTACTGTCACTATTGTGCAACAGACACATATGCAGTGGACCTCAACATACACATCCACAAACAAAGGAGACTTCCGAAGCAAAGCCGCACATGAATGCCACAGCCATACATGGGACATACCACACATAGCCACACACCTGTGTCCCACAAAAATGCAGGTGTCAGCACATATCAAACATGTTACACATAGGAGATGTCATTGTGAGGCACAGTGATGTGCCTCTCACCTGGCTATATATGTGGATGGTCACGGTTACTTGTATGTCAGGTGACAGACTCTGCCATATAGTATAAACACTGCTGACTCTCACCAGCAGGTACTGTTATGAGTCTGTCACAGTTCATGTTGACATGCCTGACCTCAGTTATATGTCCCTGGACTATATGCAGTGAGACATGGGTGAGCACACTGATTATGTGTCCCATGCAGGTATGTCCCTATCTCTATGCAGCATTCCACTGTCACCTAGACTGATGGTGCAATACATTCAGGACATGATTGATCTTAACATCTGGCCTTTTACCCTATGATATTCCAGGGAGTAGCAGTACCTGTGAACCTGGGATGCTATGGCTAACAGACCACAGTGCTCTGCAACAGATGACCTCCATCTGTTTCAACTGACCTTCAGGCATCTGGTAATGGTTCTCTCCACCCCCCCTATTGCCTTTATTAGGAAAAGTGGTGAGGTTATCTCTACCAAAATAAAACTGTCAGTGCAGCACATATTGAAAGCCATGCTGCCAAAACCCATGTGTCTACACATGACTTTGCCCTCAATGCAAAGATTCTTAACCCTGGGAATTGCTGACATCTGTGCAGTCACACACGCATGGCTCAAAGTTGCAGACAGCACACCAGCCTTACCTGGTGTACCATCCTATCATACAGTTATACCCCAAAGTGTGGTCAGAAATGGCATGGAACATGTGATTGCAGTATATATGAGACACATACACACATCCACACTGTACAGGCAGTAAGATGCAGAGAGGATACCACAGGGGTAGTTAACCATTGCTAACACACCTATTAAAATCATAGCTAGTTACTGGCCACCACATGTGACCAGGAAGCCCATCCTGCCTATATGGACCTCAACAACTGTATTCTGATTTGGATCTGTAATCTGAACCTGGGTCACTTGAACAACCTAGATATACATTGGAAGATGTATCCATGCTACAACACACATGTCCAGAGAGGCATCAACAGTGGAATTACAAATACCTTAGTACAGCTAGGGGCTACTCCCACATGAGGTGAAGGTGTGTTGCAGTTGAGATTATACAACACAGTTTACCACTGCAGCATACCTACAGTGCCATCTTCCATGGCAAAGCAGCCATCATGCAGTCATATTTGCAGACACCATCTCCCACAATACCCATCTAGCTAGGGATACACATACATACACACACCTCAAATGTGAAATACAGCCTCCCGGGGGTGGTATACACAGCTTCACAGCCCTAAACCCCTCTGTAAGGACTGCCACCAATATCCACACATACACACATGTGCTAGATGTGCATTTGTATAGATGCATGCAGTCAAGTATACCCGAGAGGACTACATCATCCTCTCCAAGGATATGTACACCTGTCTGGTGGACGTCTGCAATACATAAGTGTCTGTAACAGGGATGACATACCGCTGTCTGAGACAAACTAGCAGCAGGTGCCCATTTACAAGCAATGTCTCGCTAGTGTGAATAAGTGAATGGGATCACTCTTTGGAACCTGCACAGCAAACCCAGAGCCGACATTATTGACATCTACTACAGACAATCATCTACCATTCTGCACATATGTCAGCAACATCACAGGAAGCACCTGCATCTGCTGACTTGCGGTGGCCAGGAACACCAGCTCTACCATTGCTGTAGGTATAGCATGCATGATGCCTGACAGTGTCAGTGTAAGCTTCACCCCCCTGCACCCCCCATCAGTACATCAGGATGTCCACAGTGTCTGCCCCCTTTTCCTATATGTAGGGAACAGGTCACAACTGCCATGTGAAAGTCATGGCATACATCCGTCATGGGATCCTATCACATGACAGGATGCATCCTACATGACCCCAAGCATAACCTTGCAACAACATAAGCCACTGTATTCAAAGGAGGCTTGACTACCACCTTTGTCCCAGAAGTGTGAAGGACAAGCACTGTCATCCCTTTACACTAAGGTGGTGCATCCACCAATCTGTCACATTATACACCAATAAGCCTAACTTGGCTGTTCTGCAAGATGATAGCACAGTTTATAATGCAGCTCATTAACAGGGACATTGGCAACATGCACACACCCCATCATGCACAGTAAGGCTTTTTCAAGGAAGGGATCATATCTGTTATACTCAGTTGACCTCTTTGACACTATAAACTGTGCTATCATCTTGCAGAACAGCCAAGTTAGGCTGTTATACATACTGTAAATAGATTGTATCTATCTCATGTATCCTTAGATGTTAGTGTGTTAATAGCATTGTCCTAGATTGGAGCTTAACTCCCTGGGCCTCTACTGAAAATGGACATGTATCCAGTTGAACTAACCTGGTCAACAAATGTAAAATAAATAAATAAAATAATTGACACAGTCATCAAAGCCATGGATGGGAGGGTGACAGTGCACGCTACCTATCTTGACATGGAGACAGTCTTTGACAGTACAACCCACCTGGCCATAAAAGATATTTGCTCCCAAGTATGCACCACAACATATGTTACCATAGGGGTAGCACACTGGTGCACTGACATGACCCAAGTAAAACACATAGGGATATCCACACCAAGCGGTTGACCTGTTGTACTGTGTTTGCACCTCTTTAATGTGTGATGTAAATGTCTGTATTGCAGGGCACAGCCATTCGCCTAATGATGTGGACATCTGCCTAGGACGGTCTCATGCAGATTCATGACTGGTGCCAGAAACATGGCCTCAGGCCTCATACCAGGAAATGCATTGTCAACCCCTTTGGGAGAGTGACATCCCCACATCTTAACACAGTACTAACAACATCCTAGACACGCAATCAATTTTGTGTGATCTGTGCACACAGAACAATTGCGACATGACATTTCACCAGCATGTTGCTTCTGTTCTTTCTACATGGCCCACCTTATACCTACGGGTATGTCATCTAGGGATATGGGATCCTAACATCCCTGTATTCCCCAGAATAAGGACAATTACTGTGTAAAATGCCCCATTTGGTCTTAACCTCACACAACACATGCAGCAGCTGGGGACATCATAGAGGTTCCCCACTAGGGAGTACCAGGGCCTCAAACATCTACCATACACAGATAGGCTATAACCCCAACCCTGTACCAGGTTTCATACATACTCCGCAGAAGTGACCTCTTTCTGCCATGCAAGGCAATCGCGGACTCCACATTGTTGGGACTGTTGCATAAATGCAACTCAAGCTCCAGTCTATTAACACAGACACACACCCTCAACCTGGTGGTGTATGACATCAGCTGGTCTTCTTGGTGGCTCAGATGTGTGTCCTACACACTCACCCTGCTGTGGAATGGTCACCTTGTCCACATCAGGCAGGTAGCTATTTACCCCTTTGCAGGCAGAACCTGGATAACTGGATGGTTAACTGCACATCCACCCTTGAGATACCACCTGTGTCCCTGTTGGACTGGGGCATCAGATGCTGCCTTGCATACACACAGGCTAACATCTGGGCTAGGCTTATGGGGGCTCATGGCCAATAGCCTAGTAACCTCATATGGTCCTAGGTATAGCAGTTATGGTTTGTGTGTTGTGACAGACTGTGCTGTTATGTGTCAACACCCATCACTGCCATTGAATGTGGTGTGTCCCCTGTGGGCAGCATTACAGTACCATGTCATACAGCCAACATTCAACAAATACATGAGTGGTACTACAAGTGCATGTGGACATTCCAGCAACATCTGTGCTACACAATAACTGAGAGCATTGCATATGTGGTGTAGGGTTTCCTCCTCGTAGGTGTCCAACATCAGCAGTACCCAGATTTTTGCAGAATGTGTATATGTGCCTGATATATGTGGACCCCATGCCAGGGATGTCTGGAAACCAGTTGGACAATATGTAATGGGTGTCTCCAGAGTGTGGGGAATGTGTCTGTGACATGCTATACCCCTCAGAACACAGTAATGGTACAATAATATCTGGTAGTGTATTCAGTCCCTGACACTGTATGATCAATATATATACACTGTTGCTGAGGCAGAGCCTGTGTACCCCCACTACTACTGTCTAAAACCTGCTGCAGAGGGTCACTAGGTATGCTAGCCATGGCTACCAGGCAATGAGATACAAGTGTGTAGTACACAATGAGCTAGCCAGAGTATGTCAGGAACAGTCATGGACACCTGGACAATCTTTGAACTAAATACTACAACTGAAGAAAATACTGAACTATATACAACACCAAAATTAGGAAATAACCAGTGAATAACAGCTCTACTTTTCACCTTACACACATTAATGTTTGAAAAAAATTATCTAGCGCCTCGGCCACAAACATTTACAGAGTAAAACTTTTCCATACTAAAAAGCACTCCATTTATATCTTAGCTTAATGTCATCATTTTTCAATTAACCAATTACATATGCTTCAATAAAACATTATTCAATTAATATTTAAAGTAAAAACAATATTATATAAAACTCTGCCAATTACATTCTTTGTTCAACCCACTGGGTTGCAAAGTATTATATTTAATTATAAAAATAGATTCCTTCCTTCTTAATACATATTTTAACATTTCTGTATTTCCATGTTGATTAAATACTTGTTCCAAAACAGTTACTTTCATGCTTTCTGTGCCCCCTTTATGTACCCTATTAAAATGTTCTGCTATATGACTGGTAAATGTATTATTTTTAATGTCTCTAACATGTTCCTTTATTCTTTCTCCTAGACTTCTTTTAGTTTTCCCTATGTAATATTCATTGCATGAACAACTTATTGCATATATCACTCCCTTACTTAAGCATGTATACTTGCCTAAAGTATCATTTTTTTTTCCTTTTATTTCATAGGTTCATAGGTTCATAATAGGCTATCTGCCCGAGTGCATTTACAAGCCTAGCCCATAATTTTGTGGCTTACGCCACCCCTTTAGTTTGGGGAAACTATGCCCATTATTTTGCTGTGCCTCTGTCGAGCAGTGACACTGAGGTAATCCCTGGGGTATATCTGCGATCTCCCATCCATTGGGCAAGATTCCTCTTGAACAAGGCCAGCGAGGTGGTCTGCCTCACATATACCGGGATTTTGTTCCACAGCATAGGGAGTCTTTGGGTGATGAATCTATCCCTCCAGCACGTCCTATTAATAACCGTGTCGAGGTTTAAGTCTCCTGCCCTTGTGGCTCTGAGGGATCTAGATTTTTTGAGGTGAAGCATGTTCCTCAAATCTGGGTTTGACATGGCCTTGTATGTCAGGCACAGGTCACCTCTGAGCAAGCGGTCCATCCACTCTGGTCTTGATACATTGACAAATGGAACATTTCCCACAAGGGAAAGTCCCTTTTTCTGTTATATTATTTAAAATTTTCTCTCTTGGTATAAAATATTTACTGTGTACCAAGAAATCTTTTAAAATTCGTCCCCTTTGATAAGAAATTTTTAATTCAGTTTTAGACAATGATGGAACTTCTCTTTTTACTTGTTTCCAATAACCTTTAACTAATTCATTAAATATATCTGAAAAAAGAGTATATTTAGAGACAAAAAACATTAAATTGTTATTAAAAGTTTTGTTACTGTTGTTCACTCTAACTTGTTTTCTTCCAGTTCCTGCAACCCTAACTGCATTACTTTCATAGATCTTACAATAACTTCTATACACTTCTTCTGGGTTATACCCTCTACTTATAAAGGAGGCTACAACTTTTCCAGCCTCATACCATGCTTCTTCTTTATCACTACATAATCTTTTTATCCTTAACATTTCTCCAAAGGAGATGGATTCTAGTGTATTTCTGGGATGGCAACTGGTAGCATGTAACATCCAATTAATTTGATCAAATTTTCTGTGTATAGTAGTATGAATTTTTGCTTTTGCTATTCCTTTTAATGTTATGTCTAAAAATATAATTTATGAACCTATTTGGATACCATCAAATTTAATCTCATATTTATTGTTATTAAGATATTCTATAAATCTTGATGATTCATTACCTCCCCCTTTACAAATAAAAATCAAATCATCAATAAATCGAAAATATCCAATAACATGTTCCCTAAAAAATTCATTTCTATAAATGTGTACATTTTCAACTAGCCCCATAAACAAATTAGCATATACCGGGGCAAAAGCTGCCCCCATTGCTGTTCCTTTATTCTGTCTGTATAAGCTACCATTAAACTCAAAAATATTATTCACAAGACAGAAATCTTTCATATATTGTGTTCTTGGGCTATCCCCTAAAAAATGCTGTATTGCTTCTAAACCATAAACATGTTGTATATTTGTATATAAGCTCACCACATCCACTGTAATAAAATACATGTCTTCCATCCATATTATATTCTTGATTTTCTTCAAAAAATCAAACAAATTTTTTATATGACGCCAGCCTGACTATTTCCTTCACCAATAACTCATGTAAAAAACAACTCAAGTTAAAAGTAAAGTAATTAGACGCTGATACTATTGGACATCCGGGGGGGTTCATTAAACTCTTATGAATTTTAGGAACGCAAAAAAACTTTCCTATTGTGTTGTTCTTTACAGTCAACTTATTTGTTATATCATTAGGTGTAAAATAATGTAACCTTACCCCCTTCATTAATAATATCTGTAACTCATGCTGCACCTGAATTAAACAGGTTCCATCCACTCTACTATAAATTATTTCATCATTCAAGTGTTGCATACACATTCTTAAATAATCTAAGGAATTCATTACTACCTGCCCCCTTTATCTGAAGGTTTAAATATTATGTTATCATTCATACTCATTTGTTTCAATTTAATCCATTCCCCTTTGGTTAAGTTGTATTCTCTCCTTTTGCTTTCAAAATCGCTAAGTTCTGTCTCTATTATCAAATTAAATGCATTACTGAAATGCTGTATATGTATATTTCTACATGGTGGCATAAAGGTACTTTTTGTTTTTATCATACTAGTGTTGACCAGACTATAAGCATTATTTTCACTTTCAGAGTCACAAGAAAAGAAATTTTCACTGTCTTCTGAATCAGACTCTTCATTTAACACAACTGCTTTCTTGTCTTCGATATTATAAAAATAATCTTTCAAATACATTTTGCGTACTAAATTAAAAATTCCACCCTTAATTTCATACATTCGTGGCAGAGCTGTCGGTATAAATTTTAAACCTTTATATAAAACCGACAGCTCTGTCTTGTCGAAAACATAGAGAGATTAACAACATATTCTAAAGCATCAATATTGTCTACTTGTTTAATTAGTCCATCTACCCCGTTTGTATCGTCCTTGTCCCGGGTCTCTGCATTGGTCTTGTCCTTGCCACCCTCATTTCCTGATGTTGTGACTTTGTCCATAGGAAACATGAAAGGTTCTCCGAAATGAATCGCTGTTTTCTGCTCTAGGTAGTTCTGGAAAATCTTGATCCCATACCTCCTCTTCATCTTGCGAACACGCTCCACTTTCACCTGATAGGAAACTCCTATTCTTTAACTGTCCTGATGTAGTATTCTCCTTTTGAAAACTTACGCTTCTTTTCTTTTGCTGCTGATTGGCTGAAAGCACAAAGGATGACATTAAGCTGAGATATAAATGGAGTGTTTTTTACTATGGAAAAGTTTTACTCTGTAAAGGCTGTTTGTGGCCGAGGCACTAGAGAATTTTTTTCAGACATTAAAGTGTGTAAGGTGGAACGCAGAGCTGTTATTCACTGGTTATTTCCTAATTTTGGAGTCATATATAATCTTTGAACTAACCCTGTATGACATTCACAGAATGAGAAGGGCTCATGACACTACATGATGTGATATGCCAGCTATATCCACCAGTAGTCACTGTCACTATTGTGCAACAGACAATCCAGTAGCATTTCGATGTGGGCTGACCATTGCTGGGGGGACTCAGGGGCCAGAGCTGCGAATATCCCTCAACTGTACAGATTTTTCACAGAATTTCCAGATTTTTGACTCATATTTTTCTTGTGTTCCTCCTAAGATCTGTACTTTTATGGGAAATAGCTGAGGATTGAAGTCATTAAATAATGACAAACATTTGAGTTTAAGACTCTACAGCCTTTAGAAAATTCATGCTAATGCAAAACCTATTATTCTATCAACTTTCTAAGTTTGTAAGAGCAATATTTAAAATGCGTCCCTATTTGTCCCTCCATCATTTTAGTCTTTGTCCAGATTTTTTGCTCTAAGAGTTTGAGAGGTACTGCGATCTATGTCACTGCAGACAGAGCCAAAAGGCAAGAGATGTTGTTGAGACCTACTGTTGAAAGTCCTATTTCCCATGACTACATCCCCCCATTTGCATTACATTACATTACATGGTTAGCTCTATGACATACCAGGTATAGTGCTGTACTCCTTTGTGAGCAAAAATCCAGTGGTATTTTTCCTTGGAAATCGCAGTCTGTTTTCATGAAGAAAGTCACAGACCTCTTTACCATAGGCTGCAACTTGCCTTTTGTAGGTAATGCTCATGAAAGGGTGATTGCCTATGCACCAGTCAGTGACTTACATGTGCTAATAGCATGCAGAACAGCTGGGTGGCATTGCCATTAGCCAATAGCATGGCAAGACAGTGCTATAATTAAGGTCTTCATGTAGGCTTTGGCCCTTTTTGTGGTCTGTGAGGGGATGTGGGAGCTACAGTATCACAGACAGTAGGTAGAAATACTGTTCACTGTTTGGATTGATGTGGTATGTCCACAGTTTTGCATGCTTTGTTTGGCCATTGTTAACAGACTTTCTGATTCTGTGGCAGGTTACTGTTTAACAATGTGTGTTGGGGTCAGTAAGGAGACAGGCAGAGGTGAGTGCCATACATCATTTTTATCTGAATGTGCATGCTGCTGCAGTTGATGCTGGTATATCAACTGTGTATGTTTCTATGGGGGGGACTGTGACACATGTACGTCACCTGAACATTTCCCCCCAACCATTTATATATGGGTGTTGTATGGATGCCCTGTTCTATGTTTTTGGGAGGTATGGTAGGTCTGTAGCAGGTAACTGAACATACTGCTGCATGTGTAGCAGGTTGCAGCTCCTGCATGTTGGCCAGGAGTCATACTGGGGATTGTGAAGACATTGGGGGACAGCAAGCTGTATATGTCAGTGAGGGAGCAGTGTCAGCTCATGGCCAGGGTGTGGGTACCCCATAACAGTCCAGGTGAAGCATGTGCCTCTGTTGCATATGTTAAGTAGTAGTACCATCCAGAGAGTGGTAGGGGACATTTAGGACATGTATTCATATTTGTGACATGTATCCCACCCTCCAGGCCTTTGACATGCTACTGTGGGTGGCAGTGGCTGTGGTAGCAGCAGCAACCATTTTTTTTTTAATTTTTATTTATTTAACATCTGTTGACAGGGAAAGTCAGACTAGGACAGAGCCTATTTTCAGCGGAGGCCCAGGGAGGAATGCTGCAGACACATGTCTTTGGATCGTGGGAGGAAACAACAGTACCCAGAGGAAACCCACATGTACACAGGGAGAACATGTAAATTCCGCACAGAAGGCACCCCAGCCAAGAATCGAACTGGAGAACCTCTTGCTATGAGGCGACAATGTTAACCACTGTACCACTGTGCCGCCCTAGTCCAGTTCTGCTGGACATTGCAGGGCTCAGTTATTTCTATGTTGTATTGACAAGCATGTAGTTGTTGTGCAACAGACTAGACTGTGGGCCTGAATTGTGGGTGTCCAGATGTCAGACATGCTAGTAATGTAATAGATAGAGCTACTGAGTCATTATTATGGGAGGTGCAGTTGCAAGACATATGTGCATGCATGCAGTGTGTTACACAGGATTGGCATGAACATGTGTTTGGATGGCTGTGATGTGTGACACTGACCTATCTGTCATGCATTTGTAAAATCAATCTGCACTCCCTTGCCAGTACTTCAGCACACATAATACCTTTGATGACAACTATGCCATAAATAGGTGACACAACTGTGGACATTCTGCAACAGTCTGTGCATTTATCAGCTATACCTGATATCATAGACCTCCTGTCAATCCATCAACATGTCTTTGGCTGTGTACTGGTTTGGTTTCTGCATCACAGGCTCAAGTACACTGTCATTTATCACATTATATGTAGAAGGAGTGTCACTGGTAATCACAATATCTTTGAAAAACACCAGAAATTCCCCAGAGCTGAGTTGGCCAAGTGGTGTATTTCACTGAACTGTAGTTCAGGGGGTCCTGGGTTCAATACTTGGCAGAGGTTCTTTTTTTCCTAATGTTACATCACTGTACTGCATGATATATTTGCAAAAAAAACAGCAATACTCCAGAGCTGAGTTGGCCTAGTGTTGTAATGCACTGAAGGTTACATCACTCTTTTGCATGATATATTTGCAAAAACACCAGCAATTACCCAAAGCTAAGTTGGCCTAGTTCGCTAATGCACTTTGCTGTAGTTCAGAGCATCCTGGGTTAGAGACTTGGCAGGACTGGTTATTTTCTTGATGTGCAGAGCAGTGTGAGAATCAGATAAGGTGATTAAAGCAGTTTTAAGCAGGTTTTCGCAGGCTTGTGAGATGTGCTGCGATGTTAAGTGGCACTTAGTCCTGCTTAAACCCACACTATTTCTTAAAAAAGGAAAAGAAAAAAGGGGTAATAGGAAAGTTAATAGGTTCACAGGTTGGTACTAGGCTATAGGCCATAACAATTCTCTGGATACTTCTTTCCACAATATTTACTTCCCTGGACCCCTGTTTAGCAGGGCAACTGACGTAATCCCCAGGGAGAATCTCCTATCTCCCATCCAATCGTCAAGGTTCTTTTTGAAGAGGGCCAAGGAGGTGCTCTGCTTGACATGTATGGGCAGTCTATTCCAGAGTATGTGGAGTCTCTGGGTCAGGAACCTATCCTTCCAGCATGTTTTGTTCATTGTGATGACAAGATTTAGATCCCTGGAGCATGTGGCTCTGAGGGATTGGGATTTCTTTAAGTGGAGTATGTCCAACAGCTCTGGGTTTGACATGGCCTTGTATGTTAAGCAGAGATCGCCTCTGAGTAGACGATATGCCACAGAGTATAGTTGGAGTTTTTTTAGATGGTCAGCATAGGGCATCTGCTTTAGGCCTGTGATTCTTTTAGTGAGGTATTTCTGCAGCCTTTCCAGCTGCTACAGATGTCTTGTGAGGTACATACCAAATGGGGCATTGTACTCTATAATGGGTCTAATGAAGGATGAGTACAGTGGGACAATGACCTCCTTTTTTCTGGATAAAAAGCCCTTAGTGATCAGGTGTGCCACATAGAAGGATTTCCTGACTGTTGTAGTGATGTGGTTATCGAAGGTGAAACCACTGTCCACCTGTGTCCCTAAGTTTCTCATCACACTTTCTGTGTTTAGTGTACTGCCACATATGTGGTAATTCATGGGTACATGTTTTTTCCCAAAGGGGATAACTATACATTTCTTGGCATTAAACTTGAGCCCATGGCTCTGGCACCAAGCATCTGTTTCTGTAAGGCCCTGTTATAGAATATCCACATCCTTTGGGGATTCAATAGTGGCTCCCAGTTTGTGGTAGTTTGGTGCCCTTGTTGTCTCGAGACAACCTACTGCTGGTATTTTGTCATTCCCACTTATTGGCTCTCCCACCTTTTGTTCCCCACCTTGCCACTGTGGACATCTATATGATACATGGCCCCACAAGCTGCATTTAAAACATTTAACCCTTGGTCCTGGATGTGTACTTGGACTAGTGGCTTCCCCTGCTACTGGCGGACTCTGTTGGGGCACTCTGGTCTGCCCACCATGGGATCCCTTAGACCCATGAGCAGCACTGGGTGTCCCTTTCCTGTGCAGTGATGCCCTGCTTCCTAGGTATAGGTCTCCTTTATTCCCCAACTCGTCTACAGTATTGCATTGTCTATCAGCTAACCAGAGTCTCATGTCCTCAGGCAAAATGCTAAGGGCTTGTTCCTTTACCAAAAGGTCTGCCAGCCCTTCAGTAGTGGTGACCTGACATCCACTCAGCCACCTATGACAATATGTGCTTAGTACAGCAACATATTCACACACACTTTCATCTGCCTTGCGTCTATGCTCATGAAATGTTTTCCTATAAGCTTCAGGTGTTAACTTAAAATATTCTCGCAAACAGTTGTTTACAACATTATAATTTAAACAATCAGTATTAGACAGTATAGAAATTATAGTTACAGCTTTACCATGGAGTAAAGGGGTCAGGAACCCTACCCAGAACTCTCGGTCAACAATATACTGCTTACATACCCTCTCAAACATATGAATGTAACTATCAAAATTATCCCCCTCTGTAAATTGTGGAAGAAATTTACTGACCTTTGTTGCTTCTGGTGTTTGGTTACTCCGTTCCCTATTACCTCCATGACTCTGGCAAAGAGTCAGCATCTCCTTTTCATATTGCCTCTGCCTCTCATTCTCCTCAGCCTTCACATGTCTCAGTCTCTCTGCTGCTTCTATTTCCAAATGCTTGGCCTCCAACTGAATTTTCTTTAACTCCAGATGGATTTTTAAGTCCTCTGTGGAAAGGTTGAGCTCCCCATTTTCTGAGTTGTACATCTCCACGGCCAGTCTGATTATCCTCCTATTTGCTATTCTGTGATGCAGCTGTGACTAAAGCTGCAATCATGTCTGCTTTAGTCAGGTTGGGACTTTAGTCAAATGGGAGGAGGACTTTGAGTTAAACAACACAGACTACATGCAGCATATCACATGCTATTTACGTTTTATTGACAATGTCTTTATTGTGTGGGAAGGTGACACCTTGCAGCTTGGAGATTTTATCACTTACCTCAATCAAACAACCCCCTTCCCGAAGTTTATATCTTCCCATAGCTGTACTTCAACCACTTTCTTAGATATACAGATTTCCAAGGACACCACCAATAACAGAATCACCACTGATGTATTCAGAAAACCAATGAGGGTTAACTTATTACTCCACAGTAAAAGTCTACATCCTACAAAAAACAAGTATAATGTAGTGAAATCCCAAGGCTATAGATTAGCTCGAATTACCACAGTGATGGAAGCATTTTTGAGAAACCTGAACAACTTAGAGAATGATTTTCTAGTGAGAGGCTATGAAAGTCAGATGTTAAAAAAACATCCTGGAACCATTATAGAACTAAAAAGAACTGAAGCACCTTCACTCAACCTCCCCAGTACAAAATTGTTAAGTAATTCCACAGGGAATAAAAAATGCAAAAATAGCTGCATCCTGACATACACTTTGGATTATCACAGTATCAAAAATATTATTGAAGAAAACTGGGACATTGTCACAGGAAACCCTTTTTCTGATTAACATCTTAGGTGAAGCCCCATCATTTGTTTATAGGAAGGCCAGGAATATTAGAAGTTTTGTTGAATTTAAACCTAGACCATGTGAGAAAAGCACTAAAAGATGTGAAACTAATTGTACATTTTGTGTATTTATACAGCAAGTGATAGTTTTTATTGCTCTTATTTAAAGAAGATCATTAAAACCAGTGCAGGGGGTGACTGTAACACTAAAAAAGTAATTTACAGGGCACAGTGCAATGAATGTGATGCATTATATGTGGGCGAGACTGTAAATAAACTCAAGCAAAGGATTTCATGTCATCTGTCAGAAATCCGCTCTGGATGTAAAAATAATGCACTAGCCAAATACCTTTCTCTTCATAAAAGACACACAGGTTTTAAGTTCCAGATCCTGGATTGCATAGACATGGGTGATCTTGAAAGAGACATCCCGAATATTCTGGAGAAACATGAACTCATGTGGCAATTAAAGCTGAACTCTTTTAGAAAGCCTGGACTAAACTACTACTGTTCAATTAAAAGTGCACTGGAACTTAGAAAATTGCCACATTGTTTACATGACTAATTGTATTTTATTTTATTATTTTTTTCTACAAATTGGTTTTAAATACCATTTTAAATCATTTGAAATTTAAGTGCATATTTTGTTTCCATCATCATACATATATATTTTTTTTATTTTTATTTTTTTTCTGGTTTTCTTTTTTCTACTTTATTCAAAATGATGGTAATAACAATACTAACTAATTATACAATTATATAGGTTATTAGGGTTCTTGTACACAGACCTGAAGAAGTCTAGATGGATGAAAGCGATCTTTGTTAACAATAGGTTATGAAAATAGAAACTGATTTTTACATGCAAAATGTATATGTATATATTTATATATAATTTTTGATCGCAAAATGAACTAAGGTTGATATATTTCCAGCCATGTAGTATATATTGCCTTGGATAAAATCACAGACTTAATAATCTACTTAATAATTTGGTTAAATAAGATGTACCATTAAAGTACATTCGGGCTATATATTATTATGACAGCTACTAGGTAGGGCAGGACCAGCTCGAATGTCACACTGTTGGGGGAAGGGATGTGAATTTAACATGTGTACCAATAACACTTTGTTTTACAGCAGAATAAACCACTCCCATGCCTGATAAAAAGTATATATATATATTTGGAAAGCTTGTGAGGAAATTATTACTCTATTTTTGTTTTACTTGGATCACTTGTCTGTGTACTTAATAAAGGATTTTCGACTGGAAACAGACAGCCTGCCTTGCTTGGATTACTTTTGAATACTTATTAATGCTGTAGAATTATATATTTTCTATTATTACTTTTTGACTTGACGAGTTTAAGTTCGCTACTTCTACTACTATTGTCTGATCTGATTAATATACAGTGATTAACTAGAAATATATGGACTGAAAATCTTCCACACAGAGAAGTTTCTTACACTGTTTTGCTTTTAGACCCACTACACTTTAGTGGGTTGTTTTGAGACTTCGGGATACCACGGAGATTACTTGTCTTTAGTCAGGTTGGCATACACCAATCCATTAGCCTGGGACATCTCAGCCAACTGGATCCTTGTCAGCTTGCTATACTCCTTTGCTGACATGCTTGCCTGCCCTCCCTGACTAACTAAGCTAACAATAAATAATTAATTAAATAAATAAATAAATAAATAAATAAATAAATAAAAGAATTGTGATATGAACTCTGAATTTTCACTGTGTGGCTGATTGAGGGTACAAACACTTTCAGTGACAAATGTACACAGGCTACAGGAATTAAATATCCACACCACTACAAGCCAATTAATATGTGATGTGGCTGTCTCACCACTATTAACCAACATATATGTGATGTGGATGTCCGACTACTTCCACCAGTTATTATGCAATGCCTTTGCACTGGCCCAGTAATCAAGGAGCCTCAGTCCTCACCAATAGCACCAGTGAGGGACATACATATTGGGAGTATGACAAGTACACACACAGTAAAGTACAATTTCCCTTAAGACCACACGGAGTTCACAGTCAGTCTGGGGCTGGTTTCTTCCTCTTTCTCCAGATCGCCAATAAAACTCCCCACTGGTACATCTATAGGGTTAAGATCTCAACTGAGCACCAAACTAAGACTTCCAGCACCCTCACTGTCTAACCAGTGCTTCGTTTCCCTGCCCATGTAGTTGACACACACACTTTGAGATTGGATTTATATACAAACACAAACACACACCTGGGAAAGGCTGGCACAGGTTTACTAGCTATGCCCCCTTCTTCTCAGACTATAAGTTAGTACCAGCTGCCACCAGCCATCCTCACTTAGCTACTTTAAAGCCCTTAATAAAAGGGTGTCCAATCCTACTGTGTAATGTTACTAGTAATCCAAATGGTAAGTGTGACCAAGAATTCAAGACTATTGAGGAGTGGCCTGTACATAGTCACCAAATACACAGTACTCTAAGAGCTTAAGTATCTCTAAACAAACCAGTCACAATTAAAAGGTTTAAATATATTTAATAATAAATAATACAAGAACAAGACAATACTCAAACAGCACAGTAACTGCCGAGTTCGAATCACAGGAAATATTTTAAAACAACATTGCAAGACAGTCTCACTAATCTTTACTATATTCCTATCTATCTCTGAAAGATACTATGCCCTAAATAACTACTTACAGAGCAAGGCAAATGCAGATGAGTGGATGTTCTTACTAGGTCCAAGACAAGTCACAAAATGCACAGACCATCTCTGAGAGAGTTATTAAATTAATAATCAACATTAGTGTTGGGTTAGTTCAGATGACATCACTCTTTGTCACCTGCCTTCAGTTCTCAGACTAACAGAAACTTAAGAAAATGTAACATTTCTCTGTGAAAAATACATATCTGCAAGATGTTTGCCTAGAACTGAAAGTCATTAAACAATTAAGCACTTTTACATTTGAAACCTAGTAATTATTTCTGTTTCAAGACAATAGGAAAACCTCTAGCTCTAGACATTGTGTCTGCTTACTGAGAGATAACACAATCATAAACATTTTAATTCCAACCCAATTTCTTGAAGACTTGCAAGTTAACTCTATATGTTCTAGCTTCTACCATTAAAACACACATTTGCACAGGTATATAGTTTATATACATTTCCAGTAGGGTACACTGTGGACACATCCTTGAAGCTCAGTACATAACATACAGTTCTGTATAAATTATATCAATATTGACAAATGACATATGATTATTTACAAAATTCCAGATAGCTAGACTGGCAGTTTTTCCCTGGTGTCACATAAGCAACCATCAGAAATTGTTTCTTTTCCTGTGGAAGAAATTAAATCATGGAAATGATGTTGAGAGGGCAACCTTGAAAAGTCCATTCTTGAGATGGAAGAATTACAGATGTTTTCAGGTTTATTGTAAAGCCTAGGCAAGAAAAATAGTTCATATTGCACTTTAGCCCTAAGTTACGTTTGTCATTCGAAGAAGCTTGGAGAACATAATTTCTAGATAGGAATGGCTATGAATACCTTGCAGCCTGTAGAAGTGAATGACTGAGTTGAGGCATTTAGCAATGCCCTTGATGCTGTAGAAAGACCAGTCAGTAAAGCAGAAAATTGAAAGTGAAATTGCAAGCCATAAAAACCTTAAGTATTTTCTATGTTCTGGATGGAGTGGAATATGAAGATATGCAGCTTTGAATTGTAGGGTAACCATAAAGGCTTGAAGAAATAACATACATAGCAAGGTTTGAAGAGACATCATGTTGAACTTTGGAACCCCCTAGGAAAATGCTGAAGACTGACAGGTCAAGAATTGGCCTGTAAGTGCCCTCCTTTATAAGAACCAAGAAAAGTCTTGAGTAAATACCTTTTTTGTCTGGTGGTTGAAGCAGGAATGGTACTATAGTTCCCTAATGGAAAAACTCTTTCAGAATGTCAACAATCAGGTGTTTTTGGTTTGAGAGCATGTGCAGAATACTGAAATGAATTGGTTTGTACCTCTTTTCTATGTTGATGAGCACCCTTCATCCACAGTTTTTAGTCTACATACAGGGAGATAATGTGGTAATGTGTTTGATAATGAAAGAGGGAATATACCACTGTGGGAGGGAGGTGAAAGTGGGGGATGAATCAGATAGTCACAAACTGGTAGATTCTTCTGGAAAGAACCCCTTTCTTCCTTTGAAGTGAGGCTTATATTTTTCCTTTAACTTTGTTTGGTGCACTTATTATCCTTTTGTTGTTGTTTTTATTTTTTCGGAAAAAACTGTTTGAGCCTTCAAAGGGTAATTCATGTGGAGCAAAGGCACAGGAAAGAGGAAAATCTGTTTAAAATCTTCCATGATCTTGCTTCTCTCCTGCAGGCTTTTAAAGATTTCTGCAGCAGCAGGTCCAAAAAAAGTTTCCTTACCCAGGGGAATATCCAACAATTTGCACTTGACATATTCTGGTAAAAAATGGAATATTAAACAAGAGCACCTCCTTAAGGCAGACCTGGTAGCTGCATCCCTGGAAGATGCATCATCAGCATCCATAAACTGCATTTGACATAGTGTCTAACTACTTGGGTACTGGAATTAAGCAAAGATAACAAACAAGTTCTACTATCTGATTCAAGCTTGTCAGTTAAAAGCTTACTCATGTCTCCCATAATAGCCAAAAGGTAACTAGTCATATGGGTTTGATAGTTTATAGCCCTTTAAGAAAACATAGCAGAGGTGTACACTTTCATTCCATACCTGTTCATAGCCCTACTGTCCATATCATAGGGTAGGATATTGCCAGGTTTGTCAGATTCTATAAAAATGACTGCAGGGTCTGAAGAAGGATTTTTGTGAAGGAATTTGTGAGTGTCTGGAATCTTGTCAAACCTTTAGGGTTTCTTAGGTGCTGGGAGTTCTGATTCAGAGTTTACCAAAGCAGTGGTGAAAGCATTGTGCTTAGCTGACCTATTGGCATACTTCTGTTACCCCTCTCTAATCATAATCAGCTCTTACTCCTTACCCTACCTATTCCCCACCTTACACTCCTTCCTCCACCTCTCAGCTGTCTACTTCTACTTCTATATCCTATGGAAACAACCTAGATTCTATATTTTGGTCTCAACCGTTTTTAATTGTACAGCCTAATTCAACCAAATTTGTACTTCTCAGCCTTTTCTCTTTCATATGTACCTGTTACTAGTTTTCAGCTTGTATTCGGAATGAAACTTGAACTCTACATACTTTGTTTCTCTATAATATGTACCTGTTACTAGTTCTCATCTTTAAATGATAACTGAACTATAAATACTTTTTATCTGATATGTATACTGAACAGTGACAAGTGTGTACTCTGTGGAACTTTTCTCCCTGGGCCTCCACTGAAAATGGGCTATTTTTTGCCCAGTCAGAATTTCTTGGTAAACAGATGGAAATAAATAAATAAAAATTAAACTATCCTGTAAACCTTCTGAGACTGGAGGTATAACAGAACATTTGGATATTCCCATATATAGCAAATCATAGTACCAGTTCAGCATGTCAGAGACCTGCTTTCCATCTCACTGGGAGTTCTGTATCATCTTTAATACAGTGTCTCCAAACGGGGAGTCTGAAGATATAGTATCATCATATTCTGATTCAAAACAATCTGGTGAATGAATCTGAGGAATGACAAATGGAACACTCGTTATAGTTAGGCCTAGATCCTTAGCTGAACAAAAAATTTGTATAACTATCTCATCATGGCACCTGACTCCCATAGTCACATTTATCCCTTCTATTTGACATGAAAAAGTGCAAAATTTTGGTAAAGAAAATTAAAACAGGACACTTTCCTCAGTGAGAATACTTTGCTGCACAATGCAATGGAAATTGGCAAAAGACATATGACTGACAAACTGAATCAAACTTAAATTTCACTGCTCTTGGCTTTGGTCAAAAAAGTTCTAAAAATGTGTGTACCGTACATCCCTTATGTACCACTTCAAAATCTCATGCTTAAGACACACGTCAGATGTGCAAAGGGAGAGGAAGATACCCAAGCTTTGGTATGCTAGCCTAATGTATGGTATGTCAGAATACGTCTATGTAGTGAGCACTGTAGACTTTACCGAAATTTTGTGGAAGAAAGCTATGTTTACTCATTGACAAAACATATAATTCTTGTCTTATTTTGACCACAGCTGAATTAACTAACACAAACTTCTTTTTATCTCCTTAATAGATTTGCAGAAGTTAAAACAACTGGAACAAGCAAACCTTTTACCAAATTCCAGTGTTGGTTCTGAGACATACCTCAATAAACCAATAATGCAAGATGTTAACCTGTCAACTGATCAAACGTACCTTCAAAAGCAACTCAGGAATGCAGAAATAAGAATTAATTACTTAACACAGGAGAAGTCAGCTCTCCAAGTACAGCTCCAGAGAGCACATCAGGATATCACACAGCTCAACAGCAGTAAGAAAAACCCTCCACATCAGCTTGAAAACATGAAAATCACATTATTCATAGCTATATTAGTATTGCAAAGTAACTTTACTGAATGTGATTTATGCTGAGTTTTCTTATACCATGAATGGCTTGGTCAGAAAGGTCAAACCTGACTAGACTTCAAACCTGATGTGAATTAATCCATGCATAATTCAAAACATACCTGATATATTCCTATTATATTTGTTTTAATTATGCAATGGATACTTCCCTGAATCTAATTTCTAAACATGTTTGAAAACACACAAACACACACACACACACACACACACACACACACACACATAGATGCACAGACATGCACACTCAACAGATGCACAGACACACATATGCACTTATACAGTTTCTTCCATAATTTGTGAATAGAGCATTGTTCATGTGCCTTAAAATAAGTAGGGCAAAGAAAAATCCAACTTTTTTATTTTCTTGAATCCAGCAAGATTAGTGTGCACCTTGATTCACACTGACAACTTATTGTGAAACTGTGCAGTGTATTTCAATTAGAAACATATAGGTCAGGATTCCATAAACCATACACAGCTCACTGAAAATATGTGTGCATCACATCATGACGCGCACACAACAGTGCATGAATTTGTATTCAGTAAGTGGCTCTACACAATGTGTAGGGCCACGCAAACACAGTAGACATCAGTAAACATCATGTTATGGTTGTTTACATGCACACATTACTGTGTTGAAGAAGTGGATCTCTATGGTTCTTTCCTAATTCCTCATGCAAATTCCTGTATTGCTTTCCCTTTGTTCTTCCCTCTGCTTGCAACCCCATTTCATCACTTTCTTATCAATGTCATTTGCACACATTTAATCTGGTCAAAATATTGAATCACACACAACACATATGGCAAGAAGTGGTCCATACAAAAGCCTTCACTTTCTGTCCTCTGCCTTTGTGCTGAGTTTGGCATCACACACCAATGCTGAGCAGCAGTGAATGGCTGTTCACATCCTGTGGCAAAACCTGGTAAGATTTTGCCATTGGCTGCACTAGTCCAGTTATCCCCATGCAATACTGCTTAAACTTACTGTGCTACAGGAACAGAGAGTTAAAGCAGAGTAATGGCACTACTTTGAAAATGTTACTCTGACAGTCCTGCAGACTGCTGGATGGAACAAAGTGTAACTTCTTAATTGGAAGTTGACATGAATTACTTGACCGAAGATGTCTTTGCCCATAGCATCAAGGGTTCAATTCCAGATGCATCTCACATAATTTATCCGTGTGATGGTATATGTCTATGATATGTTTAATCACCCAAATGTTAACATTTGTCAGTTATGAGTTCTCATGAAGATATATTGGATACTGGCCAAAAAAGAGTATTTGAAGTGACATCCATCCCCATAACTATGAGATATTTATCTAACCCTGTTCTGCTTTCCATAATCCTGTAGTCCCTCTCCTATCCATTCCTTACTCCTACATCAGTCACTTCAAGCTACAGAGTAAGGCAGGATAGTAATGTGAACACACCA
Source organism: Protopterus annectens (assembly GCF_019279795.1). Taxonomy (NCBI): domain Eukaryota; kingdom Metazoa; phylum Chordata; order Ceratodontiformes; family Protopteridae; genus Protopterus; species Protopterus annectens. The sequence goes on along the minus strand of NC_056741.1, from coordinate 119,474,857 downwards.
TAAATATGGCCATGAATGTTTCATTACACCAAACACTATTATCTGTATGTCCATCTCTATTTGTATTCACCCTTTCAATAGCACCCCTCTTTACATGTGTGTATCTATTAGACTGATAGGTGTAAAGGTCATCTCATGGTTTCTGCATACTGACATGACTCTGCTGATGGATAAACCCAACACGTTCTCTTGATTCAATAGGTTCTGAGTGCTCCTGTAGTGTTCAAGGTTTCAAAACATGCTGTAGGATTCCTTTTGTGTCATCTTCAGGTGATGATCAGATCTATAAACATGTTTGCATCTTGTCAAGGGTTTTAACCCAGCAGTAACAGGTGCTTTTTAGGACTGTTTCCGGAGGTCTCTTTCCTGTGTATCTGTTGCCTGTCCATCTGTCTACCCCTTCTCTTGCATAAGTATGATACATCTGCCTATCAAATAAACTGTAACGTGTGCTTCAAATGATATAACTATCAAAAATCAGTTCCCACATGGCACCATTATATTTCAGATGTCCCACATCCTACTGTATTCCATAGTACCAGAATACAAAAGTGACCACCCCTTTCAGTCCATTTTGCTGTTTTAAAAATAGTAACTCTCCACTAAACCTTAACTTTTTAAACAGGTAAAACTTAAGTTACCTACTTTCACATCTAACTTCTCTAGTGCACACTGCAGTTTGCATTTTTTTCATCTTACCTTTAAGCATCCCTGTGACTAGCACTTGCTCTAATACCTGCTGGAAAGCACTAGGAAGCCTTAAACTGATACAAGCACTCAACTCTCCTTCTTAATAAGGAGAAATTAATCATAGGCATTAAACAGCTTATAATTGCAAAGTATCTTGTTAAGGTAAGGGAAAACAGCTCCTGTACTTTACAAAAAAAAAAAAAAAAAAAAGCACCAAACCAGGCATATCCAAGGGTCAGCTTCCGGTGATTTCTCCTGTCCACCTGGTGAATCTGGGCATACTGGGGCAATGCAACAATTGCCTCATGTACACAGACAACCCTCTCCTCCTATCACCCAGCACTACAATCTGTGAGAAATGCAGTTACATAGCAAAACTGGAAGCAAAGCTCTCTCCACTCAAGATTGTGCTAGACAGTCAAGAGGAGAAGCTTAACACCCACACTACACCTCAAACAACACATAGCCCTTCTAAACCCACACCACCAACTCCCACATATTAGCAACATTAACTCAACATATGCAGAGACCCTTAACTGTAACCTGCCCAAGCAACAAGGACCTCTGAAGCTGAAATGCAAACAAACAGCAATCACAACCAAAATGTCACATAGCTCACAACACCAGCGTGCTACCCAGCAACAGCCCCTAAGGCAAGACAATGTACCTAACACTTTAGTCATAGGTGACTCTATAATCTGGCACAATGATGTCCCACTCACCAGGTTGAACAAGGAGAAAATTACAGTCAGCTGCCTGTCGGATGCCAGGCTCCACCACGTAACGCATGCACTCAAGTCACTCCACAACAAGTACAAATATGACTCTGTCATTGTCCATGTTGGAGTGAATGACTTGAGATGTACCTCCCTGGACTACATGAAAAGAGACATGGAAGAGCTCTCGGATCATGTGGCCCAGGCAGGTATGACCCTAGCCCTGAGTAGTATCCTGCCTTCACCCAGAACTATTTATTTATTTATTTATTTCAGTTTGATTACCGGGGAAGTCCACTGGGCATGGAGGCCCATTTTCAGTGAAGGCCCGCGGAGAAAAGCTTCACAAAAACAACAATTTTAATTACAAGAAAGAGTTCAGACACAGAAGAAACATTACAAGTTAAACAGGTGGTTACAAGGTAGTCTACAAACAATATCAGATTACTAGAATTAGCAAAATAGCAAAATTATTGACAGTTTCAATTTGGCAAGAATTGGCTTATTATATAAAATTATATATACTATATAAAAAGGCAGAGAAAAAAGCAAAGAGAAAGAAGACATTAAACTTTAATGTTGGATGCTTAAGCAATTAGTATTTTATAAGAGGTAAGCAAGGTATGAGGTACGCTTGGGTAGCTTAAGTATATAGAGTAAAAGATGCTTTAGTTGCTAATACTTTGGTATTTTTAGGAAAGATTGGAGAAGGATCAGGGGGTTATAAAGGTTAGCCTGGAGAGAAGGGGGAGGATAGTTGGACCAGTGTAGGTTGGAGAGTACAGTTGCAGATCCTATTCAGATAGAGGTAAGAATGGAGTTGGGTTTTGAAGTTGTCTAGGTTGTTGCAGGATCTTAGGGGGGAGGAGGGTAGGGCATTCCATTTCTTAGCAAGGGTAAAGGATAACAGAAGTTGAGCTGCAGGGCGTTTAGGTTTTTGTACTGAGATCAGGTTTTGGTGAGACGATCTAAGGGATCTGAGGGGGGTATAGGGTTGCAGAATATTGGAAAGAGCAGAACAGTTAGTGGGATGGAACACTAGTTTGTGGGTTGTGGTGAGTTGTAGAAAGTTAAGTTGATTAGGGAGTTCAAGCCAGTTTAGAGAGTGGAGGGAGGTGCAGTGATGGGAGGAGGATTTGGATTTGGTGGCAAATTTGGAGATTTTATTGTAGCATTGTTCCAATTTGGTGGTAAGGGTAGAAGATAGGTTAGTGAGCAGTGGAGCGCCATATAGTAGACAGGGAAGGAGGTAAGTAGAGGCAAGGGTTTGCCTAGTGGAAGGGGACAGAAAGTGGATGTTTATATACAATAGACCAAGTTTTATATGTGTTTTTTTTATGTTTAGCTGAATATGAGTGTTGAATTTGAACTGGTCATCAATTGTAACACCCACAAGTTTAGTGGAGTTTACTATTTCAATCACGGAGTTGTTGAGGCTAGTTATTTGGAAAGAGTTTTTATCAAGAGGAGAGGATCTGGAGGGGGAGAAGAGCAGGATCTTAGTTTTGTTGGAATTAAGGGAGAGATGGTTTTGGAACATCCAGTTTTCAGTAGTAGAAAATGCTGTTTGGGTTAGTGCTTGGAGCTCTGTAAGGTTAGGGGCGTGGCAGATCAGAGTGGAATCATCGGCGTATTGCACAATTGTGGTGTTGGGGATGGCTTTATGAAAGTTGTTGATAAATATATTGAATAGTAAAGGGCCAAGAATGGAGCCTTGAGGTACACTGGTGGGGGTAGGAAGGAAGGTAGATGTTGCTTGGCCCCATTTCATGGCTTGGGACCTGTTTGAAAGGTAGCTAGAGAACCAGCAGAGAGCTTTTTGGCTCAGGTTGAGGTCAGAGAGGTGGATTAGGAGGGAGTGGGAGATGGTGTCAAAAGCTTTGGATAGGTCTAGTAGAATGGATGATACTAAGTTACCAGAGTCATGTGCAGAGTTTACAGAGTGAAGGAAGGAGAGTAGGGTGGTGTTAGTGCTGTGTCCAGGCCGGAAGCTGAGCTGGGTAGAGGAGAGTAGTTGGTGTTCAGTGAGGAATGAGCTGTAGGTGGATGCATTTTTCTAGGATTTTGGATATAGGGGAGAGGATAGCAATGGGATGGAAATTGGAGACATTACAGTTTTTGCCCCCTTTGTGGAGTGGAAGAATGAAAGCAGATCACCAGATTTTGGGTACACAGAATTCAAGTAGAGATCTATTGATTAGGATGCTGATGGGAAAGGAAACGAAGTCTGAGGCTATCTTAAGGAAGGTAGAAGGAATGTTATCAGGGGTATTGGAGCAAGGCTTTAGTTTATAGAGTACTTTCTTTATTAGGTTGGTGGGTACTGGTTTGAGGTTGAAAGAGGGTTGGGGTGAAGAAGGAGAGGGAGATTGATTTGGGGGGGTTGTTATTAGTGAAAGTCTTGGTAAGTTCGGCGATGGAGGAGGTGAGGAAGGAATTGAATAGTGAGGCAATTTCTGGGTCAGATTTGCTGGTATCAGGGTAGGGATTGTTTTTTGTACCCAGTTTAAGGAGGGAGTTAATGGAGTTCCAGAAATGTTTGGGATTTTTTGTGTGGTTTTCTTGTAGTTTGATGTAGTAAGATTTTTTGTCTGTAATGACTAGATTTTTTGCAAGAATTATACCACAATATAAGGACAAAATGATTGACTTCAACAATTGGCTAAGCTTCTGGTGTCATTCAAAGGGAATTCAGTATCTGTCTGCCTGGGATGGCATGATCGATAAACCACAATGCTTTGCCAGATATGGTCTGCACCTGTCGCCTCAGGGATTCAGGTTACTGGCTAAGGCTCTTGACACCCTTATAGTGCCTTTTTTAGGCAAAGTTCAAAGGACAAAACCACCACCGTAACAGGTACAAGCATGAAAAATCTGAAGGTAATGCTACTCAATGCTAGAAGTCTAAACCTCAAAATGCACTCTCTCGAGGCACTCCTAAAAATGGAGAACATCGATATCTGTGCAGTAACTGAGACCTGGTTCAAGGCTCCAGAGAGCACCCCTGCAATACTAAGCTACAACTCTTACCACACTTTTCGGCCACCAAATCAGGACTGAAACACTAAATGTGGAAGAGTGTCCATATTCGCCAAGGATATTCACACCACCAGGCTAGTTGCCCAACACAATGCGTCTGAAATTCTACAGGTGCAACTAACACTAGGTAAGACTGCAATCCAAATTGTCACTTGCTACAGATCCCCCACCATGCCCCAAGATTCTCACTACACCTTTCTAAACATACTGGAAAATATTAAGATAGAACCAAACACCCTAATACTGGGTGATTTTAACTACCCTGCCATTAACTGGGAAAACTACTCGTGTACCAACACCTTTGCCTAACGGTTCTTGGAATTAATAAATTCCAATGCCCTGGATCAACTAATCCGTAGTCCCACCAGGGGCTCCAGTATCCTAGACCTGGTCATTACCAACATGGGAAATCGATGCTCCACACTTATGGTCACCCCCTCGTTAGTCAGGTCTGACCATAAGCTAATCACCCTTAACATCCACATCCCACCCCCAACCCCCAGTAAGGAAACCTCCATAAAAACTTCTCCAAAGCCAACTTCATGCTACTCAAGTCAGAAGTGACAAACTTCATGACACCCATGCAGACGGGAACTGAAAGTTCGACTGCTGAATCCTACACTAAAGCACTGTATGAGCACATCCACTCATGCATGAATCGTGCCATCCCAAATAGAACCAAGATGCTCTCCTCCAAGAAAAGGAAGCCAATCTGGTGGTCCCCTGCCATAAACAAACTTTACAACAAAAGGAAGAAACTGTTGCAGAAAAGAGGAAAATCCCAGGATGCAAAAAACTCCCTTAGCAGCCTCAGTAAGAAACTGAAATCCCTCATAAAATCCTCCAAAGCTAGTTACGAAAATAAAATTGCCAAAGATTCCAAAGACAACCACAAGGCATTCTATAACTATGTCAATAATCTAAATGGCAATGCTCAGATCTGCTCTGAGCCAAAACAGAATGGTATTAAATATACTGATCCCAAGGATATTGCCAATATCCTAGCAGATTGATTCAGTGCCAACTTCACTCCCCTCTCACCCCCTAAATGGCCCATCTCAATACTGGAAGATTGCCAAATTCTGGTAATAACGGCCACACAGGTAAAAAACGCACTCTCCAAAGCTAAGAATACAGCATCCATGGGACCAGATGACATCCCAGGCTGTGTATTACATGAACTACATAATGAACTGGCACCTCACCTAAGTGTCATGTTTAATCATAGCCTCACCTCAGGTTTTATGCCCATTGAGTGGCGCAGGGCTACAGTTATCCCACTCCACAAAGGAGGATCCACCTTGGATCCCAGAAACTACCATCCCATCAGTCTGACAAGCCTTATATGCAAGGCCATGGAGCATATTATCATGGAACTTATAAACAAAGACATTGGCAACCTTCAAACACTAGACCCCACCCAATTTGGGTTTGTGAAGGGCCGATCCTGTCTCCTGAACCTGATTGACTTCTTTGAATCAGTCTCCAGAGCCATGGACAAGGGTAAAGTGGTCCACACAGCCTGTCTAGACCTCACCAAGGCCTTTGACACCATCCCCCACTCTGGAATCATAGATAAACTTACTAAGCTGGGCATTAATCCCTACATCACCCAATGGGTTGCCAACTGGCTTACTGACAGAACCCAGACTGTAAAAGTAGCCGACTCCAAATCCAGCTCCAGACAAGTGATAAGTGGAGTACCTCAGGGTTCAGTCCTGGGACCGCTCTTGTTTGGCATCTACTTCTCTGAAGTACAGGTCAACACTAAGGGACTCTGGCTAACAAAGTTTGCAGATGTCTGCAAACTGGGAGCCATTATTGAATCCCCAAATGATGTGGATACTCTACAAAAGGGCCTTACAGAAACAGATGCTTGGTGCCAGAGCCATGGGCTCAAGCTCAATGCCAAGAAATGTATAGTTATTTCCTTTGGGAAAAACATGTACCCATGAATTACCACAGAGGTGGAAGTACACTAAACACCGAAAGTGTGATAAGAGACTTAGGGACACAGGTGGACAGTGGTCCCACCTTCGATAACCACATCTACACAACAGCCAGGAAATCCTTCTATGTGGCACACCTTATCACTAAGGGATTTTCATCCAGAAAAAAGGAGGTCATTGTCCCACTGTACTCATCCCTCATTAGACCCATTATAGAACACAATGCCCCATTTGGTATGTACCTCTCAAGACATCTGCAACAACTGGAAAGGCCACAGAAATACCTCACTAAAAGAATCACAGGCTTAAAGCAGATGCCCTATGCTGACCGCCTTAAAAAACTCCAGCTATACTCTGTTGCATATTGTCTACTCAGAGGCGATCTCTGCTTAACATACAAGACCATGTCAAACCCTGAGCTGTTGGACATGCTACACTTAAAGAAATCCCAATCCCTCAAAGCCACACGCTCCAGGGATCTAAACTGCCCATACATGTCAAGCAGAGTGCCTCTTTGGCCCTCTTCAAAAGGAACCTTGACGATTAGATGGGAGAAAGGAAATTCACCCCAGGGATCACATCAGTCACCCTGCTAGACAGGGGTCCAGGGAAGTAAATAGTGTGGGAAGAAATAGCCAGGGAATTGTTATGGTTAGGCTTGTATAGGCCCTGGGGCTGATAGCCTAGTACCAACCTATGAACCTATGAATCTATAAACAGATGTTTATGGATGTATTAATTATTGTTACTCTCTATCTCCTCTATCCTTCTCATGCAATTCATGCTACAGAGCTGGACATATTCTGATTGAGAAGATACTTCATTATCAACACACCGTTAGGATGTTCATGAATGTGCCAGGACAGTAACTCATAAATCTTCTACAGAACTGTGTCTGTCATCACCTCCTCTGTCTCATCAGAATATACTGTAGCATCTTTATTAGGATGAGGGATGAAATGCTCATCTAATATGAGGTGGAAACTGTCCTTACTGTGAAGAAGCGTACTGCATACACGTCTCAGGATATCCGGACCTACACAAGTAGTTAGCTATATCTGCTGAGTCATAATTATTTCAAAAGATGTACCACCCTCTTGCCTTTTGTAGAAAGCTGTACACATAATTTAACTTGCGATTTGCAGTGATGCCTACAAAATAGCTTCTAGTTGTATAAGTGTATTGAGGTAGGCATTACTAATACAATTTGGGTAAGACACATACTTTAGTGTAGTCAGGGATTGTCAGCTTTGTGGTTATAATCATATTTAGCAAGTTAATTACATCCTGACACCATATGTATAAAAAAAAAAAAAAAAAAAAAAGAATCAGTGGTATTTGAATCCTGGCTCACCAGTGCTCTGGCTTAAAACTCACTCCTCTTACATACTGTGCCACCAAGAAAGATAACCAGTAGGTATAATTTCCACACTCAGTACTGATGGCCACACATTGCCACTGAGCAAGTTTGTGTAAAGGAAGGCATACTAAATTAAATTTTCACTGTTTTAATTAAGCATTTGCCCTGCACTTAATGTCACGCAAATGGGGAAGGCAAGGCCAACAGTTATTTACGGAATAAAACTTTGGCCAATACATTGCAAAGATTGACTACAGCATGCACATCATATTAGCTGCCAGCAGTTTCTCCCATAGCATATCTTGCAAGCCTGACACATGAAACAGTCACAATGGACAGATCTATTTTGTAGTTAACACCAATCATGTTCAGTTACTGTGTGTCCCTATTTGTGTACAGTTTGTCAATGAGCACCAGGGGACACTGCTACTTCACAAGTCCAAACCAAATTCCTGAAATTTAAATCACGCATGTGCTAATACTTTGCCATCATCCGTACAAATCTGCACTTTGTGAAGTGGTATTTAGCATGCCTAACTGTGGTTACTGTGCTGTAATCCTTCACATCATGGAAATGCATTCATAAACACAAGAGAAGGGCAGTGACATGTGGTTCACCAAACACATACTTTCTGATATCCATGTCTGACCTGCAGCAATGCACTTACAAATGATATATCAGCACTTAGGTCACTGTCAGACTCCAGATTTGCAGAGCATAACTGCATTGTTACATTTGGTATGGGATTATAGTGACATTGGACATTCATCATCCACGATCATATCTCATTGAAGTGAGGTGATCATTGATTAGTGATAGAACTGACTGGATAAATGAATGTTGAACTGACTGGCAATGAAGTCTGTTGTTTGAAGTAGAAGGACAGGATGTATTGGTATAGCCAGGGTGTAATACAGGGTGTTGGGGTACAGTTAGGATGTAATACAGGATGTTGGGGTACAGTTGGGGTGTAATACAGGATGTTGGGGTATGGCTGGGGAGTAATACAGGATGTAGTGGCATGGCTGGGGTGTAATAGAGAAGCCAAATTGCTTTGCTGTTTTCGTGCTTTTTTTGGGGATTACTGTAGTATGGTTTCTTGTCATATTTAAAAATGATCTTGGTACAGTTTCTGAGATATCTAAAATTTTGGTAGACATGTTGTGTTTTATTCTTATACCCTGCTTTCCATGCTTAACCTTTCTGCAGCATACGCTGTTTGGTCTCTGCTGTCAGCCATAATGGTGTGTTGCATTTTACCCTTCTTATCTTAACTAGTGATAAATCATTTTGTATTTTTAGGAAGGTGTAATTGAAGTGAGTAATGGCTTTGTCTGGGGAATTACTCTTAATACATTCCAGTTGTAATGGGCCAAGGCTGTAATAAATGTGTCTTTGTGAAATTTGGTTAAACTGTATATTTGTTTAAAGATTATTTGTTTAGGGTAATCAAATTATTGTCTGATTTCATAGGTTGGGAAATGGTCACTTAAAGTGTCTGTCTGGGAAGCAACCAGAAGATTTTATATTATGGAGGTTGTTTGTCAATATCCAAGCCAGTGTGGACTGCCTGTTAGTGCTTTTGTTCAGTCTGGTGGTGGAGCTTATTAGTTGGGTGAAACCAAATAGGTGAAGAGAGTCCTTGAAGGTGTTGCTGTTTATGGATTGCCGGTCTATATTTAGGTCACCTAAGATGAAAGTTTCCTGGGGGATGTTGTTAGATATCCATTTGTAGAATATTTTTGGCCATGGTAATGCTGCTGCCTGATGGGATGCATACTGCTGAGATGCATATAGATTTCTTTTGGTTGATTTTGAGGTATGAAATCAGAAACTCACCATTATTACACTTAGATGGGCTGGAGTTATTTCTAAGTGTTTTTTTTTATAAATAATAACAATACCACATGCTCTTTTACAATTTATGTCCATTTTGAGTATGTAAAACCTTAGAGAATAATTTATTCTTTTATTTCTTGCTTTAGCAGGGTTTTGGTAGCAATTAGAATGCATGTGGAGTAAAAATCTAGACATACATGGATATCATGAATTTTTAAGCAGATTCTTCTGAAGTCAATGTTGAAAAGAATGAGGTTAGTTTCATTACCTGATGGGAAAACTGTGTCAGGAGCATTGGAAAGTAATGGGTTGGCCATGGTGGGTAGTTGATGTGGGGGTCCAGGATTAGGGTGAATATCTTCACTATGTTTTAGGATGGAGGTGAGGTGAGTAGCAGTATGTAGCCATTTGTATTTGTACATACATACAAATATTTCAAGCACAGGCATTAATGCCTTTCTAGCTTGCCAATATTCCAAAACACTTGTTCCCATAATAAGTGTCCAGGCTGTTCTTAAAAATATCTAAACTAGTACTTGCTTTAATGTAACTTGGTAGTCTGTTACATGCATCAGCTGCTCTGTCAGAGAACCAATTAGTACACTTCTCATTCCTGTAGAATCTCCTACACAGGTTGTCTAATGATCCTCTAGTACTTTTTGATAACCCCAAACATTCTGAGAGGTAGTTGTCCCTAAATACCCTATATACCTGAATAAGATCTCCCCTTAGATATCTGTAAGAGACACTGTACAAGTTCAGATATTCTAGTCATTCATAACTTAGATTTTCATATCCATGGATGCCCTTGGTATAGTTCCATTGTACTCTTTCCATTTTACTCATGCTTGTTTTCTTATAGGGTTTCCATATTGTTATTCCATACTCAAGTTTGGGTCTAATGTAACGAACAAATAATGACTTCATTATTTTTAATTTCCTAGACTTTATAAATATGTTTATGCAATCTACAGTTCTATAACAATTATTAACAAATTGGTTGATGTGATTAGAAAAACTCATAGTTCAATCTACCCATATACCCAGGTCCTTATATGAGTCTACAGTTTCAATTAATGTCTGCTGTATTAAACATTCACCTTTTAGTTTATGTCTCCCAAATCTCATATGCTTAATTTTTTATGTATTTATCAACATATTATTCTCCTGTGCCCAAAGGGCCAATTTAGTCAACTTATTTTGCAGACATGCCTTATCTGTAACACTTGTAATCAGTTTACCTAATTTCAGGTCATCTGCATATTTTATTTTTATTTATTTAACATTTGTTAACCGGGAAAGTCTGACTTTGAATGAAGCCAATTTTCAGGGGAGGCCTGGGGAGAAATGCTCCAGATGCATGTCTTTGAATGCGGGAGGAAACCCACATGAATGCAGGGAGGATATGCAGACTCCACACAGAAGGCACCCCAGCCTAGAATCGAACCAGAGAACCTCTTGCTGGAAGGTGACAATGTTAATGCTGCACCACCCGTAAAGACTGTAGAATACACTGTAGAATACCTCTGATGAAAAACTTAGGTCTGAAAGATACAATCTAAACAAGTAAGGGCCTAGGACAGACCCCTGTGGGCCACCCTGACTGTAATCAAGGATTTCACCTGTCCAGTTGCTGTATGATGCTTGCCATGTCCTATTTGTAAGTCATGCAGCTATCCATCTTATCAAGAGTACAATACCTAGTTGTACTTATTTATTGATCAGTGTTTTGTGTATGACCCTGTCAAATGTTGAAGTTAAGTCTATATAAATTACATCATAGCACAATTTTTCATTCATAGCTGTTATTATATTGTTATAGAACCTCATGTTACAGGTGGTAATAGATCTATTTTCAACATATGCATGCTGATATATGGTTTCTAGTCCCAACCTATCTAGTTCTGACAATAACTTAAACAATATTACCTTCTCTATTAATTTTCCACAACATGAAAGTAGACTTAAGGGTCTATATGATTCTGGGTTTGTCCTACTCCCCTTTCCCTTAAAGACAGGTTTAATAAGCGCATGTCTCCAATCTTGAGAAATCCCCCCATATTTGTATCTGACTTTCTGTACTGCTGATAAAGTGTTATTCTTAACTTTAATATATCTATAAGGGAACATATATGTGTATATATTGGTACAGAGAAGGAGGGATAGACACTGAGAGAAAGAGGGTTCTGTTGATGCAATGTATGTGTGTTTGTGATGGAGTTGGGATATGATGTGGGAATATTATGATAGTTATTGAAGTGAGCTAGTGTTGTGAGTGAAGAAAACAGTAGCAATTGGCTTTCTGTCATTGTGAGTTGAGATGGTGGGTAGAATAAGGTAGAGGTTTGGTAAGATGATGGCTGTATTGTATATTGATAAAAGGAGTGGTATGAGAATTGGAGAGATAGAGGTGTGGTAAAGGGTGGAGAGATGTTTCCAGGGTAGTATACAGATAAGTGAGTGGAGAGTGGTTAGGTTTGTGCAAAAAGCTGCATGGTAAGAGATTGTAGGCAGGAGAAAGTGAAGAGGTGAGTAATGAATAGATGAGGGAGGAGACTAAAAATGTGTATTGATGAGAAGGATAGTAATCCAAAGGGGTAGCTCTAGGTAGTAATAGGCAGAGCTCTTGTGGTACTGGTATGTACTTATGTGTGTGTGTGTGTGTGTGTGTGTGTGTGTGTGTGTGTGTGTGTGTGTGTGTGTGTGTGTGTGTGTGTGTATGTGTGTGTGTGTGTGTGGATTCACTTCATAACACTGAAAGCTCAAACACTGAAAATGACAAAACTTCATAATATAGAGGACCAAAACACTGAAACTTCAAAATACTGAAAACTCAAAACACTGAAACTCAAAACACTGAAATTCAAAACACTTAAACTCAAAACACTGAAAACACATTTCATACATATACTGAGTTTAGACAACAGAAATCATAGCAATTTCCACCAAGTGTAAACAGGGGGCAAACTGCAAGATTGCACTTAGTGTAGTGAAGTGCAATCTTGGAGTTGATATATATAAGTAGCAGGGGGTGTGGGGGGCTGGGAGGTGCAGGGGGTTTGCCCCCCTGCTTACACTTGGTAGAAATTGCTATGATTTCTGTTATTTAAACTCAGTATATGTATGATATGTGTTTTCAGTGTTTTGAGTTTCAATGTTTTGAGTTTTCAGGCTTTTGAATTTTCAGTGTTTTGATATTTCAGTGTTATGAAGTGAATCTGTGTTTGTATATGTATATGGTTGAAAAATGCATATATATTTTATATTCTTCAAGTGCGTATGTGTGTGTGAATAGATGGATGAAGGTGTTGTCAATTAGTAGTGTGTATGGAAAAAAGTGGGTTGAGAATGGCTGTAAAGAAAGTTTTAACTCTTTGGAATGCGCTGCAGCAGGAATTGACAGAGGACAGAAACTGGAAGAGGGTTTTTAATGTATATGTGTTTAAGGGGTGGGTAATCTGTATTAAATTGTAGGAGGGATTAAGAGGTAATACATGTAAGGGTCCAGGTGCAGCTGGGAAATTGGGGGTTGGAAGAGAAGGAAAGAAGACAGAGATGAATCACAGTAGCAGTAGGCAATCAGTTTATGAGGCAATTTTAGCACAAGTAATGGTAAAGGCATCCATATGAAATCATGCACATTGCTAACTATGGACTAAAAATACTTATTTGTTGGGGATATGCAAGCTCATTCCTGGCCCAAATTAAATTAGCTAACAATGGATACACTATTAAAGTGTGAAGGGGAGGCAGTCACAGATGTTTTCTTAGCCTGATCTGATGCAGTTGCTTTTACAAACAATTAACTAAGAAGATGCAAGCCTTGCTAACAAGTAATTTTAACAGGGACTGCTAGCTCTGTTACTAAATAACAATAAAGGCATAGAGCAGACTTAACTTGTATTTGCTACTTTATGTGCCTTTTACAAGTTGAAAAAGTAAAGTAGAATGTTTTATTCATGGGGTTCATACTCAGAAACTTTTTATTAATTTTTCAAAGCTTAACAAAAAGATCTAATTGAATTTTATCCAGTATATTAAACAAAATAGTAAACTATATACACTAGTTACATGTGACCTGATTTAGGGGGTTCATATGTAGATGTACAAAGCCTTGTACAGTTTTGTAATAGAAGAACTGATACTGTAGCTTGAAGTAACTGTCCGTGAGGAGAAGACACAAGGGACTGCCACAGAAATAAAGAACAGATAGTGTTCTTGTACTGGAGTATATCTACGTTATACTAAGTTTTCATTCAGCCATCACAGTGACAGCTGGAGTATGGCAGAGGTGTGCAGCTGTAATCCAGGCATCTGGAAATGTTATCTGACATACAGCAATATTGCATCATACTGATTACATAGGCACATACACCTGGTTTTATCGCATTTATATTACCTCGTCTAAATTTTACTGCATAGAAGCAATAAATGTCGAACACAATTGATCGATGTAGTAAAATATTGAACAAGTATAAAAAAAAAGAACCAAAAAAAACAAACTAAAGGGTGCAGGCGGGGGGGGGGGCAAGCCCCACTGCACCCCCACACCCTCCCGCTACTTAAATATACCAACTCCAAGACCGCATTACATTGAGGTAAACTGAAATCTTCTATATTGTCAGATTGTGACAATACATTATAGACCTGTTTTATCCACATGATGTAATCCTGTCATATAAACAAACATATAACATGTTGAGATTCACTTGCAATCTTGGGGTTATTCATTGTATGCACTATTGTGTTGCAGTTCATAAAGGATTATACAGGTGTTCCCCAGCAGCACTGTGTGACTGCCAGCATTTGTGTCATCAACTCTTCTGGGTGAACTGCATCCACCTCATTTGTAATATGTCCATATGTGGTGTCAGGGCCCTCACTCACACATTTTCACTCATAAATATATAGGCATATGATGTAAAACTGATGTAATAATGTGAAATAGGTAGAGATGTATGACTGTGTTAACAGCTCCACTGTGTCACTTGTGAGTCATATCCAAGGTTTTATTGGAGGTGATGCACAGCCTGAAGTCCAGTTGTAGCATAGGTACTGCTATAGTGTGACTTTCCTGCCTCATGGAGGTACTACTACATTACATCAATATTACCACTTGATAGTTTGCATGAACACATATGGATGCATGTTACAATTTCATGGCAGTATAACATTTTCACTGGCAATGCCAGCAGGACAGTGATCATGTGGCACTTGTGCTGAGGTTTGACATGTGCTTATACAGTGTGCTCCATGTATTGCTTGGTATGTGTGCAACATCACAGTGACAGCTTTCTCGATCAGTGACCCTTGACTTTGCATTGTTGTATTTTCTGTGCACATGGGCATAGTTAATGTATTGCCATCAGTCTCACATAGTGCTGAGCCACTTATTATCATGGATCATTTCTTAATTCATGCATCATTTGCAGATGTTTCAGACAGTATCCACATGCTGCATGCAATACTCAGCTGTGTGTAGGAAATCCACTATAATAGTGTGGTGCTTGTGTGTGATTTTATCCATATATCTAATACCTACTCATCCAGGGATACTTTAGCCAAGTGTATCACATCTGGCACAGTGAGCTCCCTGCCTGCACATCTGGTAGGCCCTACAGAACTATTCTTTGGGATGCATACTCATTAAGATTTACAGTGCAGACTTCCCTTCCAGGTGTTCTAATATGCTTGTGTGATATATCTTTCTGTGCTGCACCCAGTAAATATACAGTTTAGTGATAATTTTAATGGCATAGCTTTGATTCTTACAGGTGGGGATTGTGACTTATGTGTCATGCAAACCACTCAATTGGCCAGGATTGGCCCGATTTGAACTACACTTTTAACACTGTCCATCGTAACCCCTCCAAAAGGTAATAATTTTAGGTCTATATTGTAATCTTGAAAGGACTAAACATCGAGTGTATGTACATCGACACATAAAGGTCAATGTACATACACAACAAAACACAGAAAGGGCAAAATTTGAAATGCCGATCATGTTTTCTGGCCAGCAGCGCAATGATGGGGATAAGGAAATATATCCTTTTTCCCACTGTAGTGCGGTCTCAGAGTTGGCATATATATATATATATATATATATATATATATATATATATATATATATGTATATGTATAGATATATATATATATATATATATATATATATATATATATATATGTAGGGAGGCCCTCCTGCAAAAGCGTGTTAATTTAATAATTTAGTATTATTTTTTACCTACCTGTGTGCCACATTCTGATGATGAAACACGTTCGGCATTTTGGATTTTGCCCTTTCTGTGTTTCACTGTGTATGTGCATCGATGTTTATGTGTCAATGTACATACACTCAATGTTTAGTCCTTTTGGGGGTTTTAATATAGATCCAATCATTTTTGGGAAGGAATGGTGAATTCCCCTTATAGAATATTGACAATCGAGTTGCACAAGTCAGTTTCTGTAGAACATGTATACTAAGTTGCACTCACATATTTTGTCAGTCCAACAGTTTAATGGCTGTAATATTTTAAAAGTGTCCATGACTGTGCCTGTTTCTGTCTACACTTGTGCATGAGTCTGTTCCTATGCGTCCCTGATAGGTTAAGAGCTATGGTGACATGTCAGTCTTATTCATACAAGTCATTTTCCAGGTCTCCAGACCATGCACATACCCCCCACACACACCATGTACCATCCTTGCTAAATGTCCTCTCCCCTGAGCAACTCAGTGATGAATGTATCACAACCATTCACCTCCTTTGATATGTAACCTTGTATGAACATCACATATATACTGTCATGTGTGTTGATATAATATACCCATACATGACATGTAGACAGTAGTATGTACTGTGCTATCTATATATTTGATTAATGTTATACTACTGACTTGTCTTGGAAGTGTACACACATTGATATATCCTAACTTGGGGATATTTCCATATTACCGTTCCTCTTTATTCATTCATATCATTTCTCTCTATGCACATTTTCATAAGCACACTTTCCCTGCTCCATGCCCAGTGTACCTTTCCTTGTAGTTGCCCATGACCTTTACCCTCCTCCTCCTTTATTTTGTTGTGCAAATAATTGTTTTTGTGCACATTACACTCAGTACACCTTTCTTTACTGAGTTATTCCTGCTGCTGCTGTTGCAGTACTTTCACCACTGGTAGTCATTGTGGTTGTCTGTACAATCTAATGGAGCATGTTCACTTGTAGGCAGACTTGAATGCTTCTTGTTTCAGTGGTGCTGCTGCTCTGCATGGTTTCCTAGTGGATGCACTGTTGCTGTCCATGAAGCTTTGCTTGTATCTGCCACTCTGTATGATTTCCTAGTGGCAGCACTGCTGCTGGCCATGAAAGCTTGCTTGTATCTGCTACCCCTCATGGTTTCCTAGTGGCAGCATTGTTGCTGGCCATGAAACCTTGCTTGTAAATGCTACTCTGCATGGTTTCCTAGTGGCTGCACTGTTGCTGGCCATGAAGCCTTGCTTGTATCTGCTACTCTTCATGGTTTCCTAGTGGCAGCACTGTTGCTGGCCATAACACCTTGCTTGTATCTGCTACTGTGCATGATTTCCTAGTGGCAGCACTGTTGCTGGCCATGAAGCCTTGCTTGTATCTGCTACTCTGCATGGTTTCCTAGTGGCAGCACTATTGCTGGCCATGAAACCTTGCTTGTAATTGCTACTCTGCATGGTTTCCTAGTGGCTGCACTGTTGCTGGCCATGAAGCCTTGCTTGTATCTGCTACTCTGCATGGTTTCCTAGTGGCAGCACTGTTGCTGGCCATAACACCTTGCTTGTATCTGCTACTCTTCATGGTTTCCTAGTGGCAGCACTATTGCTGGCCATAACACCTTGCTTGTATCTGCTACTCTGCATGGTTTCCTAGTGGCAGCACTATTGCTGGCCATAACACCTTGCTTGTATCTGCTACTCTGCATGGTTTCCTAGTGGCAGCACTGTTGCTGGCCATAACACCTTGCTTGTAAATGCTAATCTGCATGGTTTCCTAGTGGCAGCACTGTTGCTGGCCATAACACCTTGCTTGTATCTGCTACTCTGCATGGTTTCCTAGTGGCAGCACTGTTGCTGGCCATGAAGCCTTGCTTGTATCTGCTACTCTGCATGATTTCCTAGTGGCAGCACTGTTGCTGTCCATAACACCTTGCTTGTATCTGCTACTCTGCATGGTTTCCTGTTGGCTGCACTGTTGCTGGCCATAACACCTTGCTTGTATCTGCTACGCTGCATGGTTTCCTAGTGGCAGCACTGTTGCTGGCCATAACACCTTGCTTGTATTTGCTACTCTGCATGGTTTCCTAGTGGCAGCACTGTTGCTGGCCTTAACGCCTTGCTTGTATCTGCTACTCTGCATGGTTTCCTAGTGGCAGCACTGTTGCTGTCCATGAAGCTTTGCTTGTATCTGCCACTCTGTATGATTTCCTAGTGGCAGCACTGCTGCTGGCCATGAAAGCTTGCTTGTATCTGCTACCCCTCATGGTTTCCTAGTGGCAGCATTGTTGCTGGCCATGAAACCTTGCTTGTAAATGCTACTCTGCATGGTTTCCTAGTGGCTGCACTGTTGCTGGCCATGAAGCCTTGCTTGTATCTGCTACTTTTCATGGTTTCCTAGTGGCAGCACTGTTGCTGGCCATAACACCTTGCTTGTATCTGCTACTGTGCATGATTTCCTAGTGGCAGCACTGTTGCTGGCCATGAAGCATTGCTTGTATCTGCTACTCTGCATGGTTTCCTAGTGGCAGCACTATTGCTGGCCATGAAACCTTGCTTGTAAATGCTACTCTGCATGGTTTCCTAGTGGCTGCACTGTTGCTGGCCATGAAGCCTTGCTTGTATCTGCTACTCTGCATGGTTTCCTAGTGGCAGCACTGTTGCTGGCCATAACACCTTGCTTGTATCTGCTACTCTTCATGGTTTCCTAGTGGCAGCACTATTGCTGGCCATAACACCTTGCTTGTATCTGCTGCTCTGCATGGTTTCCTAGTGGCAGCACTATTGCTGGCCATAACACCTTGCTTGTATCTGCTACTCTGCATGGTTTCCTAGTGGCAGCACTGTTGCTGGCCATAACACCTTGCTTGTAAATGCTACTCTGCATGGTTTCCTAGTGGCAGCACTGTTGCTGGCCATAACACCTTGCTTGTATCTGCTACTCTGCATGGTTTCCTAGTGGCAGCACTGTTGCTGGCCATGAAGCCTTGCTTGTATCTGCTACTCTGCATGATTTCCTAGTGGCAGCACTGTTGTTGGCCATAACACCTTGCTTGTATCTGCTACTCTGCATGGTTTCCTGTTGGCTGCACTGTTGCTGGCCATAACACCTTGCTTGTATCTGCTACGCTGCATGGTTTCCTAGTGGCAGCACTGTTGCTGGCCATAACACATTGCTTGTATTTGCTACTCTGCATGGTTTCCTAGTGGCAGCACTGTTGCTGGCCATAACGCCTTGCTTGTATCTGCTACTCTGCATGGTTTCCTAGTGGCAGCACTGTTGCTGGCCATGACGCCTTTCTTGTATCTGCTACTCTGCATGGTTTCCTAGTGGCAGCACTGTTGCTGGCCATAACACCTTGCTTGTATCTGCTACTCTACATGGTTTCCTAGTGGCAGCACTGTTGCTGGCCATAAAGCCTTGCTTGTATCTGCTACTCTGCATGGTTTCCTAGTGGCAGCACTGTTGCTGGCCATAACACCTTGCTTGTATCTGCTACTCTGCATTGTTTCCTAGTGGCAGCACTGTTGCTGGCCATAACACCTTGCTTGTATCTGCTACTCTGCATGGTTTCCTAGTGGCAGCACTGTTGCTGGCCATAACACCTTGCTTGTATCTGCTACTCTGCGTGGTTTCCTGTTGGCTGCACTATTGCTGGCCATAACACCTTGCTTGTATCTGCTACTCTGCATGGTTTCCTAGTGGCAGCACTGTTGCTGGCCATAACACCTTGCTTGTATTGACTATTCTGCATGGTTTCCTAGTGGCTGCACTGTTGCTGGCCATGAAGCCTTGCTTGTATCTGCTACTCTGCATGGTTTCCTAGTGGCAGCACTGTTGCTGGCCATGAAGCCTTGCTTGTATCTGTTACTCTTCATGGTTTCCTAGTGGCAGCACCATTGCTGGCCATGAAGCCTTGCTTGTATCTGCTACTCTGCATGGTTTCCTAGTGGCAGCACTGTTGCTGGCCATGAAGCCTTGCTTGTATCTGCTACTCTGCATGGTTTCCTAGTGGCAGCACTGTTGCTGGCCACAACACCTTGTTTGTATTCATATAAATATGATGAGCAGCATGAATATGTGATTACCACTGCCATTCTTCATGCTGTCATATGTCCTGTGCAGACTGCCTCAAGGCCTTATCCTGTATTCTGTCTCCTCAGGCTGTTGAGGGCAGATTTATTCCCAGCATGCAAGGCATTGTCAGACCACTTTGATGGACCTTATGCATATCAGCAAAGCAAACAGCACCAGAATTACCTGTACCAAAGTGTTAAACCTTGCCTGTGATATAAATAGGACCTGCTGGAGAGACAGGTATGTGTCCCAGAGACTACCCCTTCTCTGGAACAGGATCCCCCCCATAAAAAGTAGAGTTCCTCCCTAACCCAGTTCATGTTCAACTTGGAAAACTGGATGTGGAACAGGAAATTCATCCCTGGTTTGGCACCTATATCTCTAATGGACACAGGTAGGCTGTAAATGGTTCATCTCCCTGGCCCTGCTTGTAATTGTTTAATCTCCCAGGACATGCTTTTATATTTATCAAGGGTGCCACAGCTTGCCACAGATTTGGGATGCATTGCTGGACTTAAAAAAGCCCTTCTGGTCACTTGCCTAGTAAACACCTATGAACTTAAGAACATATGAACACATAAGCTCAGTGTAGGCTTCATGTGAGGGCTACACAGAGTTTATTGAATTCCTGAGATAGTTTACCTCAGTTCTGACAGTGGCATGAGTTTGACAAGATGTTGCAGGCCATTACATGTATAAAATTGCCTTGTAATATTTTATTTATATTTGCTGCCCAGCATAGAGTGAACATTCTTGCACCTAGTGCATATTCTACATTGACAGTGTATGTATGGCCTATTGCACAGTCAGCATAGATAGTTCAGCACAGTCCTATTGCACACTCAGCACAGAGAGTGCATGCATGGATCTATTACACACTCAACACAGTCAGTGCTTGCATGGACCTATTGCTTACTCATCACAGAGACTGCATGCATGGATCTATTGCATTCTCACCACAGAGAGTGCATACATGGACCTATTGCACACTTAGCATAGACAGAGAATGCATGGACCAATTGCACGCTCAGTACTGAGAGTGCATGCATGGACCTATTGCATACTCAACAGGGGAAAGCTAATTGAGTGACTTGCTTAAAATCATACCAAAGTTAAGTATTTGTTGAGGAAATGAAACCCTGGACTACAGGAAACAGCTCATTAACAGATCATACCCTTAACCTGTACACTAACTACCAGACAAGCAAAACGTTTTTGCAGAACAATGAGCAACTACTAAATAATTTATAATCAATAAAGTATTCTTGTGATTGAAATTCTGGAAAACTTTTAAAGAAACACTGATGTTTGTTCCTCAGGAAGTACATTTTTGGCATGGATTCACATTATTTCAAGTGGTCTGAAATGTGTCATACTAATTTTAAAACTTATTTTGCATGTGAGCAGCCAAAAGGAACAGAATGAAAAGGTAGCAACAGAAGAAAGGAAAACAAAAGTTATACCTATTATATCGATGCAGTATCTATGTAAATGGGTCATGATAACTTGTTTCTGATTTTTTTTATTGTTTTATGAGTCGAGTGCCATGCGTTTACCCTTTTCTGGTGAGCTTCTCTCAGAACAGTAGTTTTCCCAGTGAAATATCTAGGTAACCTCAATAGAGATAGATAGACATATTAAGATCAATGAAAGAAATAGGCTGCAGAAGGTCAATAAAAAACAAAATGTCAGAAGTTTGATAAAGCAAATGAATAGTGTAATTAGAACTGTCCATAGAGAGCCATGCAATATAACAGAAGTAAACAGGATATATTACTGTGCAGCTAAATTAATAACTGTTAAAGTTTTACCACAAAAACACGGGGTAGTGAGGGAAGGGAAGGGGAGAAATCAAATACTATCATAGAAATACTGAATAGAGAAAAGTATAAAACAATTAAAAGAAGACATGTCTCTGTTAGAAGAGTATAGATGAAGGAACAGATAACTAAAATACTTAGACAAATAGATGTGATAAAAGCAATGTGCAGTATTCGAAGAGATGAGGATCTATCATGCACTATTTCAAATAACAAACTAAAAATCTCAGCACGCGCAAAAAAACTCAGAAGATACGTAGATAAATATAAAGGAAAAATATGAAATAAGCAATTTATTGATGACCCAAAAAAGTTTTATAGAGAATTAAGAAACAAGGTAAAAGGAATTATAAGACCACTAAATGAAGAAGAAATAGATACATTTTGAGGAAGTATCTGTGAAGATCCTGTGGAACATAACAAAGATGCTGAATGGATAGAAGAAGTAAAAGAAAGAATAAGAATTTTAAAGTACAGGATATGAAATGGGATCAAATAACAGCCAGCGAGATTGAAACAAAGTTAATAAAAGATTCTAATTAGAAAGCCCTATGCCCAGATGCAGTACTAAACTTCTGGTTAAAAGTATTAACATCTTTGCACAAAAGATTTAGCCATGAACAAGAACTATTTATATGCACAGCCTGAACAGACAATAACCTGGCTAACAACAGGAATGCTCCTACTTAAGAGTGAACCTGCAAATTACCCTAAAATTTAAAGACTGATAACTTGCCTTCTGATCACTTATAAATTATACACTGGAATTGATGCTGACAGAGTTTATGGTCATTTAGAAGAAAACTCAATTATGGCAATAGAACAAAAGGGCAATAAAAGAAAGTCATATGGAACAAAGGATCATTTGTTGTTAAATAAAGTCATAGTGGAGAAATGTAAAAAGGGGAAGAATCTAAGTATGCCATTGATCAACTACAAAAAAGCATTTGATAGTAGCCCACATTCATGGATAAAAGTGCTGAAAAATGTATAAGATTTATTCACCCTACACTGATCAATTACATTACAGTGACCATGAAACAGTGACAGACCACTTTGCAATTAAGCCATGATAAAGGACAAATTATTATGCCAGGGATACAAATTCAAGGGTCTATATTGCAACATTGAATGCTAAAAACAGTGAATGATGTTTCATCAACATATTTTCAGCGAAAGCTGAAAATGTCGAATCCACAGAACAGTGATTTCCTTCCTAAGGAAAGAAATCGCTGTTCCAAGCCCCGCAAAAAAAAAACATTAAACACTTCTAAATACATACACACATACTCTAATCCAAATTATACCCCCCCCGCAAAAAAAAACAGTAAACAACTAAATACACATATGCACATAACCCAACCATACATTTAATGAAAAAAACAAACAGTAAACTTTTTAAACCATATGCACTTACCTTAACCTGCACCCTAACCCTAAGGTCAGTAACTCTCGCACATTTACATAAACAGTTCCAAACACATACACACTTATTTTAACCCTAATTCTACCACCCCAAAACAAAAATAAACAGCTGAAAACACATACACATGTAACACAACCATACATCTAACACAAAATATAAAACAGTAAACACTTTCATACATATGCACTTACCTTAACCCGCAACCTAACCCTAAGGTCAGTAACTGTTGCACAATCACACTCGGGAGCTATACTGGACAAGTGACCACACTACACTCCAGAACACGGCAAAACAACAAAGCGGTCAAGCAACTTCTTTCCCATGGAAAGAATTCGCTGAACAGCTGCTTTGCTGTTTTGCCTGTTCGCTCTACATGTGTCAATGAAAACGCATTCAACAAAATGCATTTTCATTGTAATCAGGAACCCCAAATTCAAAGGGGGTATTCCAGGATGACTCTCTGTCACAGCTGCTGTTCTGCCTTGCCCTTAACCCATTAAGCTGTCTACTTAACAGATTAGGTCATGGCTACAATCTGGCTCCCAGAAAACAATAAAGTTATTTTTATGAATGATTTAAAACTGTGTACTTCATCAGATGAGGGACTGAAAGTATAACTGCAAGTGGTCAAAATGTTTTCAGATGATATAATAATGTCATTTGGTCTTGATAAATGTCCGAAAGAAACTTTTAAAACTGGAAACCTGCATTACGATGAAATCATCAGCATGGAACAAAAATGTGATATAAAAGAACTTGAGCAAGATGGAGTGTATAAATATTTGGGAACTGATGAAGGATTAACAATAAAACATGAACGAATGTGAATAAAACTTTGTAACGAATATTTTAGAAGTATGAAATGAATACTGAAAACAATGCTGACATATAGGAACAATGATAAAGCTATAGACTAATTTGCTTTTCATGTCCTAACTTACAGTTTTGTAGTGACTGACTGGCCCCAAACGATGTTGGATTGGTTGGACAGGGAAACAAGAAGGATTCTTCATGCTTACCAAATGATTTATAAAAAAACTGTTTATTCCAAGACTATATATTCCCCATTCTGAAAGAGGTATGGGCCTCCTCAAAATTGATTACATGTGTAGATTTGCAATCATAGGACTGCTTACATATCTGCTGACCTCATAAGACCCAAATGTAGTGAAAGATTTATACCATGAGGAGAGTATGTCTAAGATGACTTTCCTGCTTAGTTTAGCAAAAGCACATTGGTGTTAAGTGGGAAAGAAATCAAACCAGAAGTAGATAAAAATCAGCCAGTAACTAAATATGTCAAAAAATAAAAGAAAGAATATAAGGTGAAGGATCAGATGGGAAGGTAAGAAATGTGGAAAATGCATAAATGTAGTTGCAAGTACAGAAAACTGTTGGAACAACCTCATTTTGATCAGGATCAAATGCAGGAATAGTTAAGGAGAGGTGAATTTAAACCAAAAAAAGAAAGGTTAATACTGGAAGCCTAAGACAGTGGACAGACAAATGTAGGTTTTGTAAAACAGGATTGGACATAGTTGCACATCCTGTTGCTGTTTGTGATACACTATGGCAGAAGGACTGTATACTGAAAGGCATAATAATGTGGCAAGACTGTTGCACTGGGGATTGTAGAAACATAATATTGAAGTAACTGAAAAACATTGGAAATATATACCAAAAAGCATTATAGAAAATGATGAAGTTTATATCACCTGGGATAACTCATTACCAATAGTTCAAAAATTAGATGCAAGAAGACCAGATATAGCAGTCCATGAAAAGAAGACAAAAGTATCATTAACCATTGAAACTGCTACACGCAATGACTATAGTGTGTTACATACAGAAAGACACAGTCATAAAATACCAGGATTTGCAGGCAGAAATGAGAGCAATGTGGAAGAAAGATATGCAGACAATTACAAAAGTGGTAGGAGCAAAGGGTCTCATAAAAATATAGTTATATTTAGATATGCTACCGATACATGTAACTCCATATGAATTGTAGAATGAGTCAGTTCTGGGCACACTGCAGGTGCTAGAAAGAGCACTTTTGGCTAACATTAAAGACTGAAACAATACTAATTTCATGAACTTTAATCATACTGTGACTTAGGAACGGGGAATGTTGTGAATTGTTGGTAAAGAATGATCCTGTGTGATATACACTTCATTATTCTCTATAATATTTTGTGGTTCATGTTTCCAAAGCATCTCACTACTTCTGTATTGTAGTGCTCGTATAATCCCAAGTACAATAGTCTTGCCACAGCATCGTGCCTTTCAGTGTACAGGTCCTTTACTATGAGTTTATTACACCCAGAACAAGGTATGCAACTGTTACCAATGCTTGTTTACATAATCTTCATTTGTCTGTTTCCCCTACTGTTCAATGGACTTTGTAAACCAATGTTTGCATAGTCCACTATCCTGGGCTGCTATTATCAACATTTCATCCTTTGGTTTCAGTTTCAGCTCACTCCTCCTTAACCATTCCTATAGCAAATCCAGATCACCACTGTTCCAGGATATCTGTAGACGTGACACTATATTTATGGTTTTGCCACTTTGTTTTCCTTTTCATCTGATCCTTCTCCTTACAGTTTTTCTTTTGCTTTTGGCATATTCAGTTGCTATCTGATTTGTGTCTACTTCTGGTTTGATTTCCATGCCACTTGCCACTTGAATATTTCTCCTAAACTAAGCAGAAAGGTAAACTTAGAGTACCTTTCCTTGTGTTTTAAAACTTTCACTAAGTTTGGATCTGATGAGGTCGGCAGATATGCATGGAGTCCTATGACTGTAAATCTATACACCTAATCAATTTCAAAGAAGCCTATATCTCCCTCAGAGTGAGGATAGATAATCTTGGTATATATATATATTTATGTATCATTCAATAAGGGATTAACAGTTATCTAATTTTTCTGTCCATCTGACCCAATTCCTTTTGGGGCCAGTCAGTCACACCAAAAATGTAAGTTAGAACACTGACATAAAACTGGTTTATAGCTTGGTCTTTATTTGTAGACATCTGGACTGCATTTAATGTTAGTTTTAGTCTTCTGGAGTATTCCTTACTTAGTTTTATTCACTTTTGTTCATGTTTTATTGCTGATCCTTCATGAGTTCCTTAATATACAAACACTCCTTCCTGCTCAAGCTCCTTTATATCACATTCCTGTCCTAAAATTATATTTTCTTGCTATTGCAACTTTTCTACTTTTAACATTGATTTTGCACACTTATCAAGATCAAATGTCTTATACCATCTGAGAAAAGTTTAACCATGTGCAGTTGTGCTTTCAACTCCTTATCTGATGAACAATACAATCTTATGTCATCCACAAAAGTACGGTAAAAATCCTTAAGTAATTTGCTTTCTGAGGGCCAAATTATAACTAAAACCATATATAATTACACAGCTTAATGGGTTAATGGCAAGACAAAAAACAGATGTGGCAAAGAATCACCCTAGAATATCTCCCTTTGATTTTTTTTTCATGGGATAATAATTTTCCCTTTGTCATGGTTTCATGGCACAGTTTTATGCCACTGTTTTGTGGTCACTGTAATGTAATTGATCAATGTAGGATGTATCTTATACATCCATTAGCACTCCTTTATCAATGAATATGAAATGTTGTCAAATGCTTTTTTTGAAATCTATCCATGGCATACTTAGTTACTTCCCCTTTTCACAATTCTCCATTATGACTTTATTTATCAAGTAAAAATGAAAACCACAATCCAAACTGTGAAAAACGCAAACTGGACTTCCAAACCGCTTTATTGGAATATAAATTTTAAACAAACAAATAAGTTCACAATATAATTCAGAGTCTCTGACACGCCCGGCAGGATATTTTCATGACTGTAGGCCTTTGGGCACTCCCTCCACTTGGATACTTTCCCGTAAATAATCCACTTCAAGCTGCAGTTTGCGATACTTAGCTACCTTGTCCTGCAGTGATTCAAGTTGTGTATCTAGGCTGCCAAAATCTCCTTTTGGGTCATTAGAACCATCTAACAAACCAGAACAATGTTTAAGCCATTCGGAAAGGTTAAAATCAACAGATTCAATATGATTACTGCTCATTCCTCCGCCATTACTTGAAAAAATATCTCCCCACCCACTAGAAACATTTTCAGCATCAGGCAAAGTGTTTGAAGCAACCATTTGTTGCCCTGGTGGAATTCCCGAATCTCCAGATGAAATAGAACCAAATAAATCTTGCTGACTGTCACCACTTGACAGAGGATGGCAGGAAGCTCCATGAACCATCAATGATGAATTGACTTGATTAGAAAGTTTGTGTACCAGTGAGGTAAGGTTCCCAACTGCTTCAAAAAGAGAATACATTTTCTCCTCCATATCATATTGGAAAATCCGTGAGTGTGCACACTCCACCAACAAGTAAAAACAAAAACCACAATCCAAACTGCGAAAAATACAAAACAGCACACATTCAGAAAGGTTACAATCAACAGATTCAACATGATTACCGCTCATTCCTCTGCCATTACTTGAGGAAATATGTCCCCACCCACAAGACAGGGAGAAGCTCTACAAACCATCAATGAAGAATTGACTTGATTAGAAAGTTTGTATACCAGCGACATTTTAACTATCGCAAACTGCAGCTTAAAATGGTTATTTACGGGAAAGTGTCCGAGTGGAAAGAGTGCCCAAAGGCCTACAGTGATGGAAATAACCTGCTGGGCTCATCAGGGACTCTGAATTACATCGTGAACTTAGAAGGTGGAAGTCCAGTCTGTGCTGTTTTGTGTTTTTCACAGTTTGGATTGTGGTTTTTGTTTTTATTGTTAGTGGAGTGTGCACACTCACGGATTTTTCCAATACGATATGGAGGAGAAAATTTATTCTCTTTTTGAAGCAGTTGGGAACCTTACCTCGCTGGTACACAAACTTTCTAATCAAGTCCATTTCTCATTGATGGTTCATGGAGCTTCTCCATGTCCTGTGTAGAGTGGTGACAGATAGCAAGATTTCTTTGGTTCTATTTCATCTGGAGATTAGGGAATTCTACCGCGGCAACAAATGGTTGCTTCTAATGCTTCGCCTGATGCTGAAAACTTTTCTTGTGGGTAGGGACATATTTCCTCACGTAATGGCTGAGGAACGAGCAGCAATCATGTTGAATCTGTTGATTTTAACCTTTCCAAATGGCTTAAACATCATTCTGGGTTGTTAGATAGTTCTAACAACCCAAAATGAGATTTTGGCAGCCTTGATACACAACTTCAATCACTGCAGGATAAGGTAGCTAAGTATCGCAAACTGCAGCTTGAAGTGGATTATTTATGGGAAAGTATCCGAGTGGAGAGAGTGCCCAAAGGCCTACAGTCATGGAAATATCCTGCTGGGCTCATCAGGGACTCTGAATTACATCATGAACTTATTTCCTTGTTTAAAATTCATATTCCAATAAAGCCATTTGGAAGTCCAGTGTGTGCTGTTTTGTGTCACTTAATTTATCAACAAATGATCCTTTTTTCCATATGACTTTCTTTTGCTACCCTTTTGTTTTATTGTCATGATTGAGTTTTCTTTTAAATGACTATAAACTCTGTCAGCATCATTCTTGTATACAGTCTGTACATTACCAGAAGGCAAGTTATTGTTCCATAGTTTCTATGATGGATTACAGGTTCACTCTTAAGAAGAAGCATCATTTTTCCCATTGCTAACCAGGTTGGTGTCTGTTCAGGAGACCCTTTTAAGTAGTTTTTACTCTAGGCTAAGTCTTGGTATAATGATGTTAAAACTTTAGCTAGAAGTAAGGTACTGCATCTGGGCCTGGGATTTCCCAGTTAGGAGCTTTTCTTATTTTTGTTCCTGTAAATTAAATAATCAAAGTTTAGACTTGCAGCTGAAGATATTTGCACATTATTATTATTAGGCCTTTCCTCAGTGGTCTTTATTGGATCAGGTAAAATGCACCTTTTTAAATTATGAACCTAGTCAAGATGTTTGTAGCCATATGTTTTTTGAATTACATAGTTTTGCACAGATTCTAGCATAATATTACCCTTAAAAAGAATAAGGCATGAAGTATGTGACATAAATGCAGAATAAATGGGAGGGAAGTTAGTAAATCATGATTTGTGTGCTAAGTTCAATGCTGCAGTATCTTGGAGAAGTCGCCTTTCTACAAGGTACAGTAATCATGGATTTATGTAGGGTATAGCATCCATGTTAAGGGTGAAGGGGATAAGACTTACTACAAAAGTGGTTTATTTTTTTATTATTTATTAATTTATTTGTGCTTGATTCGAATACTGCAGTGGTCCAGCTGTGTAGTGTGTGACCCCTTTTCAGCAAAGTCACAGAGAGAAAATCTCCACAAAATTACACATTATGACAATAAAAAGAAAATTATGTAGACAATACAGAAAAACATAATAAAGTACAATATGACAAAATTAATGACTTATCTCAATGACTGTTTTCAGTAGATAGGAGAAACCTTTATAAAGCAATATTAATGCTTAAACAGAGGAACAGATATGAGGGAGATTAATGATGTGGACAAGAGATCAAGGAGGCATTATTAAACGTTGCTGGAGCAGTTTGCCAAGAGAGATAGAGATTTACTGTAAGTGGAAAGATAACAGTCTAATGTTGGAAGAAACAATAAGACTGGAGATTAGTAGGATAATAAAATGCTGATAGCATGATTAGAGGGAAACAGTGGAGTTAAAAGAAACAAAAGTTGGATGTAGTATATGAATAGTTTAGAAGAAAAACAAGAAATCTAATGTTAAGTTTAGCCAGGTGAAAATTGTGCGTTTAGCACAGTGAGCTAGAACAAGAGCAGGTGCATTTAATGCAATAAAATACAGGCCACCAAGGAGAACCATAATAACAATGTACAACATGTTCAGAAACAACTCTGACCTTAGGTTATTTAATTTATATGAATGCTAGCACAATGGGAACTCTTGGAGAAAATAAACCAAAGGAACACAAGAGATAATGACATGTTTTTTTCGCCAAACTACCAATAACTGCAATTTAACATCTCTATGTTTCTGTTATTGACAAGTCTATTGAAAATATTGCATTTGGTTGTTCCTGATGCTTGTGTGTGATAGTATATTTTCAAGTTTAGATAAGATCACAGTAAGTTTTGGCATTTACTGTTTTAATGACATACAATGTTTTGTGTTCACAGATTTGAGTGTTACTACTTTTTTGCATCACATTTCTTTCAAGGATAAGTGCCCATTGCAATATATAGAATTATACTCAGCTATTTACCTTACATATTTTTGCCCCCCCCCCCCTTGGATGTCTAAATGGATTATAGAATTGCACTTGCTTTTAATATTGACTCATTCTTTTAAGGTGAGAGTGAATAATCAACAATGGTACCTCTATACCTATAATTAGTAAAAGTCAGTAATGCATTCAACTTAAATTTCTCTCTTCTGAGACCACCAGATGTATGCATTAGAAAAAAAGGAACAAAGATGGGATTATGTCATTAAATAAATCTGAAATGTGCATGTATCACAGCTTTAATTTTTTTTTATTTTATTTATCTTTTATTGACAGAGTTAGTCCATCTAGTCTAGTAATGTCTTTTCAAGGAAGAGCCAAGGTGGCATTTATACTACTAAGGGA
The DNA here is from genome assembly GCF_019279795.1 of Protopterus annectens. Lineage (NCBI taxonomy): Eukaryota > Metazoa > Chordata > Ceratodontiformes > Protopteridae > Protopterus > Protopterus annectens. Next base: position 119,444,043 of record NC_056741.1, on the reverse strand, counting down.
ATTTGGCCAGGGCATCAGGGAACTACTGCTGTAGTAGGGTGAAGAGCTTGAGTTTGACACAACTGACTTCCTGTTTGTGGTCCATGCATGGAGGCGGCCCAGAGAAACAGGGAGAAAACACAGAGGCTGTAAGCCAAAGTGAAATGGTGGTGAAAAGTATGGAAAATTAAGGAGAAATTGTAGAATTGCTTCCAGAAATGCTCTCCAATGATTTGGAAGCAGACACAACTTTGTTTTCAAATGAAGAGGAGGTGAAGAAGGAAACTGAGGTGATTATAGAGGTGGAAATGGATTTGGAACAAAATTTCCCCAAAAATATGTTTGAATAGACAAAAACAGCGGAAAATGCATTATTTCAACCCTCCAGTCAAGAGGCTTGCAGGATGTTTATCTGGAGGAGATGATAAACCAGAGTGAGCCAGAAAGTAGAGCTGCAAAATCCTGGTGTTAGATTATGGAGAAAATAGAAAAAGAAAATGTGTCAGAGAAAAAGGCTTACACCAAAACAGTGGGAGAAGTTGCCAAAGAGGAGACAGAAGTAAAGGAAACAAAGAAGAAATGCGTTGTTTGGGTAAGCAGTAAAAAGGAAGGGTTGGACAGATATGAGGTATGGGACAATGTTATTGTACTACTGGGTGTTAGGGTCGAAGAGGTAAAAGCTTTCATTTTATTTTTGTGGAAAAAATGCACCATTTAATTAATGAATGCGACAAAATGTTATTTATGTGGGCATACAGGTCATAATGCAAAGAAATGTGAATTAAAGTGTAAAAAATGTGGTTATGCAGGAAATTCATAGAGTGTGAGATAGAGACACAAGAAAGGGAAAATAAGAAAGACACTGTAAATGAAGTTATACAAGTAAAAGAGACAGAAGAGGATGTTGTACAGGAGGATACACCACGACTGAAAATACAGAAGTTGTTTTTAAAATTAAAGAGAAAAATAAAGAAAAGAAACTGATGAGACAAATGAAAAAAAGTCAGAGTGGAATACAGTAAAAATCAAGAACATTTCAATAGGAAAGAAAGTGAGGGAGAGAAAAAGAAAGTTTAAAAATATAGCGGTAAGAGAAAATAATGTTAAGGGATAAAACATATTTTATACGACTGGTCTTTAAAGCTGAACATTTTAGCTTTAAATGTGAACAGTATGAAAAATATTAAGAGGAGAATTAATTTTATATATTGATGCTCAAATAATAGTATTAAAAGACATTAGATTTTTAACAGAAGAAGAAGGAATGCAAACAAAAAGGCTTTGGAATTGTACTGTTATTTGGAATATAGGTAAAGAAACATATTCAGGTGTATGTATATTGTGTAAAAAACTATAAACATACTAGCTATAACAATAATAGAACTAGGGAGAATAATATATGATTTGATATGGAAAAAACATGTATATAAGGTTACACCCTTATGTGCATATGCGGCAAAAAAAGAAATAGAAATCATGTTTAAAAGTATACTTAATTATGTTTACATGAGTATGGGTATAATATTGGTAGGTGACTTTAATTGTAACCTAAGGAATAAAAAGAAGGACTGTAATGTCAGAACAGCTACATAAATCATGAGGAGTGGACAACTAAAAATATGGGAGAATAAGTAGTGGACCTATAAAAGGAATGAAATAAAGAAAACAATAATTACTTTTTAATATCAGAAAGTTTAAAAATTACTCAAAGTGGAATAAAATATACTGGATTTTCTGAGCATGTGGTTATTTGGATAAAAATTCATGAAAATGAGAAATCTATTAAAATAGGAAAAGGAATAAAAAATGAATGAAAAAATAGATATAGGAGATAGAAGAGAGCTTATAGAATTATGGAAACAACATATTGGTATGAGACCTTTCTATGAAATTTGGACCATTTGGTGGATTTAATTTAAAAAGAAATATAAAAAAGGCATTTTTAGAATGTGTAGAAGAGAAAAGGAAAAGAAAAAATACGGAATACAGAGTATTAAGGAAAGAACTTTTAATGGTTCAGTAGAAAATGATAGACTATTATATGAAAAAGAAAGAAAAATATATAAAAGAAATCAAGAAAAAAAGATTTGTTATACAAGCAAAATATTGCTTATAGGAAAAAAAAAGAGGAAGTAGCATCATATTTACCTAGATAATGGAAAAAAGAAAAATAATAAGAGAATTAAAAAATAAAGAAGGGAAACAGAGCAAGAAGGGATATAGGAAATAATGAAGAGCTATGTACAAGATTTATATGCTGAAAGAGAACTGGACACAGAACACATTTATAATGATTAGAGATTTAATAAAGAAGACAATAAATATTTAGAAAAAATAAATATAAATGAGTTGAATGAGATTTTGAAATATATTAACACAAATTCAATTAGATGGCATTGATGGGATTGAATATAATGTGTATAAAGTAATGGAAGGCTGGTAAAAATGATATTTATACAAGTGATTAATGAATGGATGGAAACAGGGATTATGTACAAGGAAATTTGTATGGAAAGTTTGAAATTTATGTTTACAAACAGAAACAAGGATGAGATAACAAACTGGAGACCTTTAACATAACATAATACAGACTATAAACGTTTTATGAGAATAATAGCTACAACAGTACAATGTAAAATGGAAAGGTTATATGATAAATTGTTTAGAAGAAAGGGAAACGGAAATCAGACTTTGTTGTGGTTAATAAGAGAAGTAATTGATGATATTATTAATAAAAATGTAGAAGTAAAGGTTACGATAAGCGATATAAGTAAGGCATATGATAATATTCAATATGAAGCATTATGGAGAATTTTGCAGGCATATAACATAAGTAACAAAAATATTACATATTATTAAATCAATATATGAAAAAATGATGTGCAATTAAACAGAAATGGTTGTATTGTGGATGATATGAAAATAGAGTGTGGAATAAAACAAGAATATCCAGTCAAGAAGGGCATCCAATGTGAAACATTTGCCAAATGACATATGGAGACAACAATACAGATTTCCATACCAGATCGATCGACGCCTGGGTTAACAACAACTGCCACCAATACTGTTAGCCAGTAGAGTGTTGGTGGAAATTGGGCTATGTTGGCTGAAGGAGAAGGAGAAGAAAAGGAGGAAGCCATGCCCAAAGGCAGGAAGAGAGGAGGAAGGATAGGAGTGTGGTAGTGAGAGTGGGAACTTTGAATGTTGGCAGTATGACTGGTATAGGGAGAGAGCTAGCTGATATGATGGAAAGAAGGAAGGCTGATATATTGTGCATACAAGAGACCAGATGGAAAGGTTATAAGGCCAGATGTATTGGAGGCAGATTCAAATTGTTCTATCATGGTGTAGATTGGAGGAGAAATGGGGTTGGTGTTATCCTGAAGGAACAGTATGCCAAGAGTGTTTTGGAGGTGAAAAGAGTTTCTGACAGAGTGATGTTTATGAAACTGGAAATTGATGCTGTGCTGATGAATTCTGTTAGTGTATATGCTCTGCAAGTTGGGTGTGTGATGGATGATAAAAAAAAAAAAATTGGAGTAAGTTGAATGAAGTGGTGGTGAGTGTACCCAAAGGTGAGAAAGTGGTGATTGGAGTGGGTTTCAATGGGCATGTTGTTGAAGGGAACAGAGGGGATGAGGAAGTGGTGGCTAGGTATGGTGTTAAGGAGAGGAATGTAGAAGGTCAGATGGTCGTGGATTTTGCAAAAAGGATGAACATGGCTGTGGCGAATGCATATTTTAAGAAGAGGGAGGAGCAAAAGGTGAAGTACTAGAGTAGAGGAAGATGCACACAGGTGGATTATATTCTATGCAGGAGGACCAGTTTGAAGGAGTTTGGAGAATGTAAAGTGGTGACGGGGCAAAGCTTTGTTAGGTAGCATAGGATGGTGGTCTGTAGGATGATGTTGGTGATCAATAAGAGAAGGGGGAGTGTGAGGGCAATGCCAAGGATCAAATGGTAGAAGTTGAAAAAGGGTGATTGTGAGGTGGGGTTCAGGGAACAGTTAAGACAGGCACTGGGTGGCAGTGAAGAGTTACCAAATAGCTGGGTAACTACAGCAGAGCTGAAAAGGAAGACAGCTAAAAACATGCTTGGTGTGACATCTGGACAGAGGAAGGAGGACAAGGAGACCTGATGATGGAACAAGGAGGTACGGGAGAGTATACAGCGAAAGAGATTGGTGAAGAAGTGGGATTGTCAGAGAGATGAAGAAAGTAGACAGGAGTATAAAGAGATGAGGAGCATGACAAAGAGAGAGGTAGCGAAGGTTAAGGATAAGGCGTATGAAGAGTTGTATGAAAGGTTGGACACAAAGCAGGGAAAAAATAACCTGTACCAATTGGCTAGGCAAAGGGACCAAACTGGGGGAAAATGTGCAACAGGTAAGGGGGATAAAGGATAATGAGGGAAACATACTCACAAATGAGAAGAGTGGTTGAACAGATGGAAATAGTACTTTGAGGGGGCTGATGAATAAAGAGAATGAGTGAGAGAGAAGGCTGGATGATGTAAGGATAGTGAATCAGAAAGTGAAGTGGATTAGCAAGGAAGAAGTAAGGACAGCTATGACATACTTGTGGAAGTATGAAGGTGTTTAGGAGAGATTGCAATGGAATTTTTACCAGATTGTTTAATGAAATCTTGGAAAGTGAGAGGATGCCTGAGGAGTGAAGAAGAAGTGTTTTGGTACTGATTTTTAAGAATAAGGGTGATGTACAGAGCTGTAGTAACTACAGAGGGATAAAATTGATCAGCCACACCATGAAGTTACGGAAAAGAGTAGTGGAAGCTAAGTTAAGAAGGAAGGTGATGATTAGTGAGCAGTAGTATAGTTTCATGCTGAGAAAGAGCACTACAGATGCAAAGTTTGCTCTGAGGGTGTTGATGGAGAAGTACAGAGAAGGTCAGAAGGATTTGCATTGTGTCCTTTTGGTCTTAGAAAAAGCATATGACGGGGTGCCTAGAGAGGCGTTGTGGTATTGTATGAGGAAGTCAAGAGTGGCAGAGAAGTATGTAAGAGTGGTAGAGCATATGTATGAGGGTAGTGTGACAGTGGTGAGGTCTGCAGTAAGAGTGAGAGGTGCATTTAAGGTGGAGGTGGGATTACATCAAGGATCAGTTCTGAGTCCTTTGTTATTTACAATGGTGATGGACAGGTTGACAGATGAGTACAGACAGGAGTCTCAGTGGATTATGATGTTTGCTGATGACACTGTGATCTATAGTGGGAGTAGGGAACAGGTTGAGGAGACCCTGGAGAGGAGGAGATATGTTCTAGAGAGGAGAAGAATGAAGGTCAGCAGGTCTAAGACAGAATATATGTGTGCAAATGAGAAAGAGGATAGATGAATGGAGAGGGTGTAGGAAGTAGAGTTGGAAAAGGTGGATGAATTTAAATACTTGGGATCAACAGTTCAGAGTAATGGTGAGTGTGGACGACTGGTGAAGAAGAGAGTACAGGCAGGATGGAGTGGGTGGAGAAGAGTGTCAGGAGTGGTTTGTGACAAATGGGTACCAGTAAGAGTGAAAGGAAAGGTCTACGAAAGGGTAGTGAGACCAGCTATGCTATATGGGTTGAAGACAGTGGTACTGACAAAAAGGCAGGACTCAGAGCTGGACATGGCAGAGTTAAAGATATTAAGATTCACACTGGGTGTGCTGAGGATGGACAGGGTTAGGAATCACTATTTTAGATGGTCAGCTCAGGTTGGACGCTTTGGAGACAAAGCCAGAGAGGTGAGATTGCATTGGTTTGGACATGTGTTGAAGAGGGATGCTGGGTATATTGGGAAAAGGATGCTAAGGTTGGAGCTGCCACATATTCTACTGAAAATGGAGAAAGAAAAAAATGTTCATATCCCTATTATGATAAATGTAGAGAGTAACAGAGGCATTTTAAAATATTATGTACAACTGAAAACATTTATCATGTACATGTTATATGTGTGTGGAAAGAGGACATAATGCAAAAAGTGTGAATTGAAATGTTATAAATGTAACAAAATTTAATATTTATGGACGGATTATAATCTAGAGAAATGGAAAGAGGACATGATGCAAAAAGTGTGAATTGAAATGTTATAAATGTAACAAAATTTAATATTTATGGATGGATTATAATCTAGAGAAATGGAAAGAGGACATGATGCAAAAAGTGTGAATTGAAATGTTATAAATGTAACAAAATTTAATATTTATGGATGGATTATAATCTAGAGAAAAAGGATAAAGAAGAAGAAAACAAAAAGACAGTATATGAAGAGAAGAAACTGACACAATATAAGATAGAGGAAGTACAGAAGCATAATCAGAGTAAAAGTAAAGATAAGGATAAATAAAAAATGAAACAGAAGATAATGTAGGAGAAGGTTCTGAAATAAGTGATGAGGATGAAATAAAGTGGGAAATAGTGAAATGTAAAGGAATTCTATTAGCAAAAGAGTAAGAGACAGAAAAATAAAGTTTAAAAGGCTTAGTGCAAAAGTGAAAAAGAAAGGAAATGGATATTGCAAATGAGATAAATACTTCAAATTTACACAATTTGTGGTACGCTACAACTTAGATATAATGCCAGGTTCAGAGTGTTTTCAGTAAATGTAAAAAGTATAAAAATATAAGTAGAAGCATAGGCATCCTAAACTGGTGTCATAAGTGTAGTGCTGATGTAATAATATTGGAAGATGGAAGATTTTTGACACAAGAAATGAGGTTACAAGCGGAGAAACTTTGGTGATACAAGATGGAACCTAGGAAATAAGCTATGTTCAGGCATAGTTGTGCTTTGTAGAAAGTGAGAATATTGAATGTAACACTGTGAATGATGGGAAGATTAACTATTATAGATCTCAGATGACATAATCAGGTATATAGAATTATAGCATTGTATACCTATGTTATAAGTAAAGAAAGGGAACATTTAACATTTTGGATTATTTAGTAATATAATATTAAAGAGACATTTTAATTGTAATTTTAGAGGAAAAAGAAGAGAGGAAATTATGTTAAGAAAACTTTGGAAGGTATAAAATGTAGCAATTTAAAGATTTGGAATACTAATTTGTGAACATATAATTGAAGTATATATAAGAGGGAAACAGATTATTTTATTATATCACAAGATTTAACTAAAGTTAAGGAGAGACGATTCTAACAGGCTTTTCAGATCCCTTAGTCATATAGATAGAAATAAAAAAAAATAAGGAGGACTGTGAAAAGGAAAAATATAAATGAGAAATTATGGGATGAAGATGAAAAAATGTATATGTGTTTATGGAATGATTACATATCCGCTAGAGTGTGTTATACAAAAAACTGGTCTGAGTGGTGTCCAGTTTGAAAGGTGGCTATTTGGCAGCTAGCCATGGGTTTAATTCTGTGAGCTGTAGTTTCTGTAGTACAGGGTTTGATTCCCTCAACCCTCAGGTTTCTGTCTGACCGTGATTATGTCACTTAACCAGACAGTGCTTGAGGGTAAAGGGGAATTTGGGTTAGGTTCCTTAGTTGTCTCCAGAGGTGAAAACCTAGTAAATAGCTAAGAACATTAATCCAAGCCAACGTAGATAACCTTTAGCTCACCAAGTTTTCTGATGATTGCAAACTGGGAGTAATCATTGAGTCTCCCAATGATGTCAACATATTACAAGAAGGGCTAACATAAACAAATGATTGGTGCCAAAACCATGTTCTAAAACTATATACAAAAATATATTATCATTCCCTTTCACAAAACAGAATTATCTACAAATTACAATATTGACAGCAACCCCCTGAGTTCCAGCCAGTTGGTGAAAGACTTGGGAACACAGGTAAATAGCAATCTGAGCTTTGACAACCAAATTTCGACATTGGCAGAGAAAGCCTTCTACATAGACCAGCTCATAAGCAAGGGCATAGCATCCAGGTCAAGGGATATTATAATTCCACTGTACACAACACTTATCAGACCACTAATAGAATATAATGCATTCCTTTTGCATGTATCTTACCAGACACCTGCAGCAGCTGGAAAGACCTCAGAGGTTTCTCACCAAGAAAATACAGGGACTCCAAACCATGACCTATGTGGAAGGGCTGAAAGCCCTGTCACTTTACTCTTTATCTTATAGGCTGCTGAGAGGTGACTTGTAACTGACCTATAGTGCAGTCTACAAACATGCCCTAATGGAAATGCTGCACATCTACAAACTGCACAAGAGCCACTCAATCTAGGGATCTCAACCTACCTTGTGACATTAACAGATCATACTGGAGAGGCAGATATGTTTCACAGAGACTACCACTTCTCTCAAATAGACTCCTATTCACATAAAACAGAGCTCCTCACTGACCCTATTCAAATGCAACCTAGATAATTGAGTGGGGAACCACAAATTCACCCTCCTGAGGAGGCACCCATACCCCTCATGGATGGGGGTTGCCATTGTTGATCACAGACCCACTCTTTTCATAAATTAATTCTGCAAACTATCCAAAAAAGAGCAACTGGGGATACTTGGGATTAACATGGCTAGGCTTCAAAGCCTGTAGGGCTGCTAGCCTAATAACTTCCTATGAACCTATGATCCTAAAATTATGAAAAATGTTTTTTTAGAATGGCAGTCAGATATAAGAAAACAGAAAAATATATTATAAAACTACATGTGTGGGTGTTTTTAAAAAAATTTGGAAGGAATAAAAGAGAATATTATGTGATAGAATGGAGAAGTTATGAAAATAATTAAGAGAAAATTAAAGAATTATTCTTTAACCAAAGATATTATTTACAAGGTAAAAACAAAGAGGTTTCAGCTTATTGAGTAGCATAGCTAAAGAGGACTAATAATATAATGGGATAAATATAAAATGATAGGGGAGAGGTAAGATCATCTCAGGAACCAGTTATGAACATTGTAATAAATTATGTAAAGAAAATGTTTCAAGATAGAAAGAAAACCCAAAAGAAAAGAATGCCACATTTAAAAAAAAAAATGATAGAAAAAAATAAGGAATTAGAAAATGAAACTTCCTTATATAAATTAGATGATGTACTTATACAAGTTAAAGTCAGTTTCAGGATGAGATGGAACAGGATACTAATTTTATAAGAATTTCACAGATTTGCAGAAAAAATTCTTAATGTGTATGGAAAAGGAAGATGAAACAAAACTGAAAATTGGAAATCTATAGTACTGAACAATATAGATTATAAGACTTTTATGAAAATAATTCAGAAGACAGGCTACAACTCTTACCACACTTTTCGGCCACCAAACCAAGACCGAAACACTAAAGGTGGAGCAGTGTCCATATTCAACAAGGATATTCACATCTCCAGGCTAGTTGCCCAACACAATGCATCTGAAATTTTCCAGGTGCAACTGACACTAGGTAAGACTGCAATCCAAATTGTAGCTTGCTACAGATCCCCCACTATGCCCCAAGATTCTCACTACACCTTTCTAAACATACTGGAAAATATTAATATACTACCAAACTCCCTAATACTGGGTGATTTCAACTACCCTGTCATTAACTGGGAAAAAGCAACACCTTTTCCCAACTGCTCTTGAAATTCATAAATTCCAACACCCTGGCTCAATTAATTCATTGTCCCAACAGGGAATCCAATATCTTAGACCTGGTCAATACCAACATGGGAGATAGATGCTCCACACCAGTGGTCACCCCCTCATTGGTCAGCTCTGTCCATTGAAAAAATATATAGATGGAGCTTCTTACTGCTTGCTGCTTGCTTGCTGTGGGATTTGAAGTCTTCTTAAGACACTCACTCTTGCTGGCTGGATTCTGCTAAAATTCAAAGTCTGGTTATATTTGCATTCACAGTCTGTCACATACAGAAACTTGCAGAATATACACTGATGAGAGAATATACTTTGCAGCACCTGTCTTTAAGAGCAGTAACCAATACCTTTTATAATAAACCAAACTGGACAAACGTTGCAGCTTAAAGTACCGTTCCAACTTTACTTCTCATATAGTACAGATGATGTGAGAGATATAACATTTACCTCAGGACTTGTGTCCTTACCATACCTCTAACATAACTAGATTTAATACAGACTTTTTATACATATTTTAGTTAAACACACACCCTCTAGGTTTTGGAAAGATACTGCCTTGATGACGCAAATGCTGACACATCTGTTCTTGTGCAAATGCTGATAAGTAAACTGTCTTCAAGGAAATGCCTTGTGGATTAGAGAAGCACATTTTTAAACTTTCTTAAAAAAACATGTCCTGTTGTCCAGTGAAAGCATATTACATTCTTGTCATGTCTGTAAGAAGTCAGCTTTCTTGATGTGTGTGTAATACACTTATAAGCAAGTTCCTTATTTTTTTAAGCCACAGTCATTTAGTATGGTTGCTGATCACATATTACTAAACTCTGTTTCTGCATTTAAGCAAGCTTTTTCTTTCAGCATATTTACAACAGAATTAGTTTCAGCCTTATATTCGTAATATCTAACAATTCCCTCTGTTTTAAACATACTCAAAACATTTTATACTGATATGTATTTTTGATTACATTATATAGAAAACACAAGAAACAAACTTTGTCTTCTTTTGATCAAAATGCAATTTTACATAGTTAATACAATTATATTAAAGTATTACTACCAAACTGAATGTATTTAACTTTTTCTTTTGCAGACCATTCTGTGAAATTATTTTATCAGTTATGAGCTGTGTCTGCTTTAGTTTAACTTGATTAATTTATTCCTTTGCAATTACAGAATTTAATTTATGACTTAGAACTGTTTCATTAACTCTTTGCAACTGTTGAATTAACTATAAGAGACAAGAACCATGTGCTACTGCAAGCATTTATAACATTGTGGTCATGTCTTTGAACTGCCCATTAACATCTTGGTAAAGTACTGAACTGGGCTTAGATAATAAATATTTGAAAGCAATTATTTTACTGGGGTAAAACCAGTGATATTACAACTTGACAAATTACTTTTAAACTTATTACAATGTATTCTGTACAGTATGTATTTACACAGACTGTTTGCTATTCATGCATTTCAATCTAGCAGCTATCCTGAACCCAATTTTTTAAACATGGTTTTTCACACATATTCATTGCTAGACATTAATTTCATTTGTACTGAATTCTTCTCTATTTGTACATACAAAGACTATAAAGTAAATTTAGTCCAATCTTAAAAATTTAATAGCATTAATATTAAGCAAAATCTTGGAAAATGTTTATGTCTCTTTAGAAATATCTAGTGGAACTGACACCAAATGCATATGTCCTGTTATTTTAAACTACATACTCAGCAATTAAAAATATTGATGCTTTTTTATACCAACATTGTCTTGCCAAAAACATATTAAAAGTAGTGACCATTTTTGTTCAATTTTTTTACATATCTTTGCTCTCTCTTGTATAGCTGTTATCAATTTTAAGCCATATCTTGTTTTTTAAGCCATCTCTTGTATAGCTTTACAGTTTAACAGGTTGTAAATACAATTTAATACTAAACAATACAATAATAACCATTATGATAGCTATTAACAACTTGTAAAATATTATTTTTCTTGTAGCTTTATTTCTGACCCTTGTGCAATACTGCTTATACAGTCAGTGTAAAACTGAGAAAGTACCCCTCCCCCTGTAGTACTGCAGCACTGTTTATCTGCTTTATATGGTGAGAACAGAATGTATGTCAGACCAACACTTTGGTTATACATTTATTTTATTAGGTTACCAAACTATAGACCTTTGTCTGATTTGATCATCTTTTCTGTTTCCTACTTCTAGTTATTTGTACCCTCCTGTCTACTTTATATAAACTGTATGTATACTATAACCCATCTGCTGGCTATACTTGATGTAACTAAGGTTTTTTTTATTTTTATCAGTGACATATATGCACAATTGTGATGTTTTATTATAATTACCAAATAGTGTTGCATGTGAGCATTTTAGAAAAACTCAAGCCACTTGTCTAGCAGTCTTGTTTCTTATCTTATCTTTTCAACATTTCCTGGAACTATTCATCCAGTTTAGGAAGGTCTGAGCTCACATTTCAATTAACCTTTTTAGCATTTTTCCTTTAATCATCTGTTAGTAAAATGTTGTTATAAAACACTTCATATTATATTTGTGATTTGCATAACCATGCAAACTAAACATTATTTTACAGTTAGCTTACATATTTTTTAACTTTTGATTTCAGTATTTTTATTTATTTATTTATTTAACTGTCCTGCCATTAATTTTACAAAAACTGTTTAACTAATACCATCTGTGATTTTATTTCTTTTTAAATTTCAGAACTTTAACTGTTTGGTGTTACTATATAATTATAAAAATTGTAAAAAACAAAATAGATATTAACTTAACTAAGACATGTTTATATTTACATTATTTATATTTGCTGTTGTCTGCCTGTTATTCTTGTGCGTTGTATAAAAAGAAAATACATGCATGTCAGTCTTGTGACTTTAAATCATTACTCTTATTAACTATTTTTATTTAATTTTTATATAAAAGAACTGTTTTGTTTACCTTTTGACTATGCTATGAGAATGTCAGTCATATGCTCTACTTTACTGTAGTACTGATAAATATATTGCTTTAATTGAATGGAGTTTTAAGCATTTGAGAATGATTTGTATTTCACCATCTTACCATGTAAGCTTAACCATTTTCAAAACACAAACATATTATAAAATATATATTTTTTGTACAGATCAGCTGTAGTTTCCTACTCTTTTCCAATGTATGTAGGAAGTCAGTCTCTGTCAGTTCAGCTAATCTATTTTCTTCATCTTGTAACTGTTGTTTAAGAGTTTCCTGTAATATTGCATGGTCTTTTTGACATTTTTTAGTAAGCTGTTCTGCTGAATTTGAAACTCCTATGCACTTTTGAAAAGATGTATGTATAACTTGTCTAAACTTCCTGAACTCATTGCGTCTGTCTTTTAGAAGTTTACTACATTCCTTTGTAACAAAATGTACTAGGGGTTCTATCAGTAACTGATTTGACTCGCATGTGGTGACAGGACATAACTGTTCAACATCTGAATATAATAGAAACACTTTACCCTTAATTAATTCTTTATCATGAACAGATCTGTCTTTACAGTCTATTTTTTAGCAATATCATGTAATACTTTTTTATGACATAATACACAAAATGCAGTTTTTGTTGAATCACACAATAAACATTTGTCATATTTCACATGGTTTTCTTTGAGATACCAGTCAAATATTGTAATACATTTGCATAATGCCTTACTATCAACCTGCCCTACTAAGGTTTTACATTTACTAATATGCTGTGTATACCAACATTGCAGTTTTTTACATTTGCTTGAATTATGCATGGAAATATCCATACTGTCTAATATCCAAACTGTCTAATAATATACAAACGGTCTAAGAATATAGAAACTATGTAAGAATATACAAACTATTTAACATCATCCACACTAAATATGTGACACAGAAAAAAGTCTTACCAGTTAGCAAGAAAACAGGTGATCAGGCTGTTGTTGCTGATGGCTAGAAATTTTTCAGAGTCACTTGAGAAGCTGGTGAAGCACAACAGGCAGTGGACTGTTGGGCTAGTGGATATCCTCCTTTTCTTTAGTGAAATTATGGCATTGCGAATGGAACTTCTGTCTCACTCCGGATGTAGAAGTCTAAAAAACTTTACTACTGCAAGCTGCATAAACTGGAATACTTCTGTTCAGAATTGACACATACGTACAAATGTTAGTTACTGCAATTTAACTGAAGTAACCCTCTGCAGGGCTTACCATCACTCCCCCTGTGTGTGAATTCAGATTATAGGTTCAAATGCAGGCTAGCTTGCTATTGAAAAATTATTTGGATCTTCTACTTCTTGCTTCTTGCTTGCTCTTGCTTGCTGTGGGATTTGAAGTCTTCTTAAGACACTCAGTCTTGCTGGCTTGATTCTGCTAAAATTCAAAGTCTGGTTATATTTGCATTCACAGTCTGTCGCATACAGAAACTTGCAGAATATACACTGATGAGAGAATATACTTTGCAGCACCTGTCTTTAAGAGCAGTAACCTATAACTTTTATAATAAACCAAACTGGACAAACGTTGCAGCTTAAAGTACCGTTCCAACTTTACTTCTCATATAGTACAGATGATGTGAGAGATATAACATTTACCTCAGGACTTGTGTCCTTACCATACCTCTAACATAACTAGATTTAATACAGACTTTTTATGCATATTTTAGTTAAACACACACCCTCTAGGTTTTGGAAAGATACTGCCTTGATGACGCAAATGCTGACACATCTGTTCTTGTGCAAATGCTGATAAGTAAACTGTCTTCAAGGAAATGCCTTGTGGATTAGAAAAGCACATTTTTAAACTTTCTTAGAAAAACATGTCCTGTTGTCCAGTGAAAGCAGATTACATTCTTGTCACGTCTGTAAGAAGTCAGCTTTCTTGATGTGTGTGTAATACACTTATAAGCAAGTTCCTTATTTTTTTAAGCCACAGTCATTTAGTATGGTTGCTGATCACATATTATTAAACTCTGTTTCTGCATTTAAGCAAGCTTTTTCTTTCAGCATATTTACAACAGAATTAATTTCAGCCTTAAATTCGTAATATCTAACAACCATAAGCAAATTACCCTTGACATCCACATCCCACCCCCACCCCCCGGTAAGAAATCCTCCGTAAAAAAACTTCTTCAAAGCCAACTTCATACTACTCAAGTCAGAAGTGACAAACGTTATGACACCCATGCAGACGGGATCTGAAAATTTGACTGCTGAATCCTACACTAAGGCACTGTGCAAGCACATCCACTCGTGCATGAATCATGCCATCCCAAGTAGAACCAAGATGCTCTCCTCCAAAATAAGGAAGCCAATCTGGTGGTCCACTGCCATAAACAAACTATACAACAAAAGGAAGAAACTGTTACAGAAAAGAGGAAAATCCCAGGATGCAAAACACTCCCTTACCAGCCTCAGAAAGAAGCTGAGATCCCTCGTAAAATCCTCCAAAGCTAGTTATGAAAATAAAATTGCCAAAGATTCCAAAGACAACCACAAGGCATTCTATAGTTATGTCAAGAATCTAAATGGCAATGCTCAGATCTGCTCTGAGCTACAACAGAATGGCATTAAATATACTAATCCCAAGGATATCGCCAATATCCTGGCAGATCGATTAAGTGCCAAGTTCACCCCCCTCTCACCCCCTAAAGGGCCCATATCAATATGAAAAGATTGCCAAATTCCGGTAATTACAGCCACACAAGTAGAAACTGCACTCTTCAAAGCTAAAAATACAGCATCCGTGGGACCAGATGACATCCCAGGCTGTGTACTACATGAACTACAAAATGAACTGGCACCTCACCTAAGTGTCATGTTTAATCATAGCCTCACCTCAGGCTTTGTGCCCATTGAGCGGTGTACAGCTACGGTTATTCCACTCTAAAAAGGGGGATCCACCTTGGATCCCAGGAACTACTGTCCCATCAGTCTGATGAGCCTGATCTGCAAGGAGATGGAACACATTATCATGGAACTTAGAAATAAAGACATTGGCAACATTCAAACACTGGACCCCATCTAGTTTGGGTTCATGAAGGGCTGATCTTATCTCCTGAACCTGATTGACTTCTTTGAATCAGTCTCTAGAGCTGTGGATGAGGGTAAGGTGGTCCACACAGCCTATCTGGACCTTGCCAAGGCTTTCGACACCATCCACCACTCTGGAATCATAGATAAACTTACTAAGCTGGGCATAAATCCCTATATCACTCAATGGGTGGCCAACTGGCTTACTGACAAAACCCAGACTGTAAAAGTAGCCGACCCCAAATCCAGCTCCAGACAAGTGACAAGTGGAGCACCTCAGGGTTTAGTCCTGGGACCGCTGTTGTTTGGCATAAGTACAGGCCAACACTAAGGGACTCAGACTAATAAAGTTTGCAGATGACTGCAAATTGGGAGCCATTATTGAATCCCCAGATGATGTGGATATTCTACAAAAGGGCCATACAGAAACAGATTCTTGGTGCCAGAGCCATGGGCTCAAGCTTAATGCCAAAAATGTATAGTTATCCCCTTTGGGAAAAAACATGTACCCATGAATTACCACATAGGTGGCAGTACACTAAACACCAAAAGTGTGATGAGAAACTTAGGAACACAGATGGACAGTGGTCTCACCTTCAATAACCACATTGCCACAACATTAGGAAATCCTTTTACGTGGCACACCTCATCACTAAGGTCTTTTCATCCAGAAAAAAGGAGGTCATTGTCCCACTGTACTCATCCCTCATGAGACCCATTATAGAGTACAATGCACCATTTGGTATGTACCACACAAGACATCTGCAACAGCTGGAAAGGCTGCAGAAATACCTCACTAAAAGAATCACAGGCCTAAAGCAGATGCCCTATACTGACCATCTAAAAAAACTCCAGCTATACTCTGTAGCGGGTTTATATCACATAATCAAAATCCCAAAATATTGAACACCATAAGCTCGAACTTGAAATTTCGAAAGGTGATATAATCGAAAGCTCAGAACAGCAATTTTTTTTCCCAGGTAAAACACACACACAACACAAGCACACCAAAAAAAGAGTAATCCACACATATACACTTAAAATCCTACTTCTAACCCTACAGTAAACCATACATACACTACTATCTATCCACTTACCTTAACCCAAACCCTAACCCTAAGGTCCGTAACTATCGCACACTCACCTTACCCGCTCCCTAACCCTAAGGCTCCTAACTATCACACATTCACCTTACCCGCTCCCTAACCCTAAGATCCCTAACTATCTCACACTTACCTTAACCTGGTCTGTTCGCACACTTACCTTAACCAGGTCCATAACCTTTGCACCACAGTGGAAAAAATAGTGAAGTAGCAGCAACAGCCCACCAAATTCTTTCCCTAGGAAAGACTTTGATGTTCTGCAGCTTTGCTATTTTCAGCGTTCGCTGTTTTAGGTTCGATATTATAACATTTGAAGTTTTACTACTTCGATGTTATGGTATAAACCCCTCTGTGGCATATCGTCTACTCAGAGGTGATCACTGCTTAATTTACAAGGCCATGTCAAACCCTGAGCTGTTGGACATGCTCCACTTAAAGAAATCCCAATCCCTCAGAGCCACACACTCCAGGGATCTAAACCTTGTCATCACAATGAACAAAACATGCTGGAGGGATAGGTTCTTGACCCAGAGACTCCTCATACTCTGAAATAGACTGCCCATACATGTCAAGCAGAGCACCTCCTTGGCCCTCTTTAAAAGGAACCTTGACGATTGGATGGGAGATAGAAAATTCACCCCGGGGATCATGTCAGATGCCCTGCTAGACAGGGGTCCAGGGAAGGAAATATTGTGGGAAGAAATATCCAGGGAATTGTTATGGCTAGGCTTGTATAGGCCCTAGGGCTGATAGCCTAGTACCAACCCATGAACTTATTAACCTATAAGGAGATAGTAGAGGTGGATAGACTGAGTTCAAAGCATTTATTTAAGTGGAGAGGGTGAGAGATGGTGTTGAATGCTTTTGAGAGGTCAAGAAAGAGGCAAGAGACTAGTTTGTTCTGGTCTCTGGCTTGGGAGATGGTGTTGATGAAGAAGATGAGAGCAGTAGATGTACTATGACCAGGGCAAAGGCCATGTTGGATGGGGGGAATTAGGTTCTCTTGTATGAGGTATTGTACAATTTGTGTGGGTGCACATTTTTCCAAGATCATAGAGAGGGGTGATAGAATTGCAAAGGGGCTAAAGTTGGATAGTTTGGTAGAGTTGTCTCCTTTATGGATGGGTAAGGTGTAGTATGTTTTCCAGACTGTAGACTCTTTGGCCTCAGTGATGTTTTGGTTAATGAGGATATAGATGGGTAAGGCTATGGAGCTGGCAGCTAACTGGAGAAAGAGTTGAGGGAGACCATCTGATGAGGGGAAGCAAAGTTTAAGTTTAATAAGCAGGGATTTAATGTAGCTCCTGGATACAGTTTTCAGGCAGAATGCTGAGGAGGTATTTGAGTGTATGGGTGGGCTGGTGGGTGGGGTAGTATCTGTGTTGGAATTAGGTTGGTTGGTTAGTTTGCTAATGGAGTCTATAAAATAGGAGTTAAAGATCAAGATCTGTCAAGATCCAACCTAAACTATGATTTTTACCTTTCTATTATCCCTGCTGTATTCACACTCTCTAGTACTCTTTAATTACTTATGATAACTAGTCTAATAATCTTGCCCTGCTTTAAGTCCTCTTTTCTGTATCCTTTAAGACCCTTCCTTTGCTTCTTCCCCTCCTGCTCCTCCTTTATCTCTCCCCTTATTTTTGTCTTTATATACTTCCCTCCATTATCCTTACTATTTTTGATCCCCTTGATAATTTTTTTTGCATAAATCATGATTACTTACATTTTTTGCAGTACTTATTTTTGACCTAAATTTTATGCTTGCTCCCATATCTCATCTTTCTTTATATTTTTGTAAATGCCAACCTCCTTCCTTTTTTTCATTGCACTTATTTGCTATGCTATTCTATTTAAAACCAATTTTTATTCATACTTATTGCATGTATTTTGTAATTTGCTATATAAACTGCTATTTGTATCATATTCCTTTTGTACATTTCTATACGTATTTGTTATTTGTTACTCTTGGAGCTTTTATCCTCAGGTCTCCACTGAAAAAGGGCTTCTCAGAACCCAGACAGACTAACCAAATTAACAAATGTAAAAATAAAAATAAATAAATAAATAAAATAAAGTTTGTGGTGGTTTGGGGAGGAGTATTTGTGAGGCTAGGTTGGGGAGAGAAGGTGGTTGTCTGGATGAAGAATTTGGTTATTATGCCAGAATTTCTTACTGTTGTGTAGGTGTGTTTCAGGAGGATTTGTGTAATAATTTCTCTTGTCATTGGTGATGGCCTTCTTAGTAAGGTTGTGTAGATGTATGCACTGTTGTAAGTGTAAGGAGAGTTTGGTTTTACTCCAAAACTTCTGGTTTTATCCCACTGAGTCATTAGGGAGTGGGTAGAGTGTGCTAGCCAAGGGGATATGGCTAATTTTATTCTAACATTGCATATGGGGGCTAGGAAGTATGTTAAGGAATATGTTGTTAAATTCCATAACAGCTTCATCAAGGGGTAACTGGTTGAGGAATGACCAGTTGATGGCTGAAAGTTGGCTGTTTAGTTTGTTAGTCAAAGTTTTTTTTTTTAATTTATGACATGCTTTGATCTTATGAGGTTTACACATGTGTTGGGTGAAATGGAGGACTTTAATTGGGCAGTAGTCACTAAGGTTATTGGGTAGACGTTCAGGGAAGAAATATTTCTGGGGATGTGATACTAGAATCCAATGAAGAACAGATGAATGATTAGTAGTTTTACAGATGTAGGTAGGCGTGGTTATTAGTTGGGTGAAACCATGTAAATTAATGGAGGTGGAGAGGGATTCAGTGGATGCAGTTAACCATTTAATCTTGACATCTTCCAGGAGTATTGCTTTGTTGGGGAGGTCAGCAGAGGGAGGAAAGGACTTTCTAGTACAGCAATGTTGTCGCCAGGTGGAATGTAGATTACAGCAATGTTAACTGAGGTGAAAGTATTTCATAGGTTCATAGGTTCATACTAGGCATTTACAAGCCTAGCCCAAAGTTTTGTGGCTTTCACCACCCCTTAAGTTTAAGGATGCTATGCCCATTATTTTACCGTGCCTCTGTCCAGCAGTGACACAGAGGTGATCTCCGGGGTAAACCTGCGATCTCCCATCCATTGGTCAAGATTTCTCTTGAACAAAGCCAGCGAGGTGCTCTGCCTCACATGTACCGGGATTTTGTTCCACAGCATAGGGAGTCTCTGGGTGATGAATCTGTCCCTCCAGCACGTCCTATTTATAACCGTGTTAAGGTTTAGGTCTCTTGATCTTGTAGTTCTGGTGGATTTAGATTTTTTGAGGTGGAGCATGTCCATTAATTCCGAGTTGGACATGGCCTTGTATGTCAGGCACAAGTCCCCTCTGAGCAGACGGTATGCGACTGAATAGAGCTGGGGTTCCTTCAGTCGGGCAGCATAAGACATATTTTTGAGACCTATTATCCTTTTGGTGAGGAATTTTTGGGGTCTTTCCAATTGCTGCAGGTGTCTGGTAAATACATTCCGAATGGGGCATTGTACTCAATCATTGGTCTGATGAGTGATGAGTACAGGGGAACAATTACCTCCCTTGATCTGGATGTGAATCCCTTCCTGATCAGGTGGGCAATGTAGAAGGTCTTCCTAACTACTTTGGCAACGTGAGTGTCAAAGGAAAGGTTACTGTCAACCTGGGTCCCCAGATCCCTGATAACCTCTTCTGTGCTTAGTGGATTGCCATCTATATGGTAACTAGGGGTAACCTTGTTTTTCCCGAAGGGTATGACTATGCATTTTTTGGCATTTAACTTTAGGCCATGGCTCTGGCACCAGTTATCCTTTTCTGTGAGACCCTTCTGAAGGATATCTGTGTCTGATGTGTTTTCAACTATGGCACCCAGTTTGCAGTCATCTGCAAACTTTGCCAGCCATAATCCTCCTGTGTTTGCATGTACTTCTGAAAAGAAGATGCCAAACAAGAGGGGGCCCAGGACTGAGCCCTGTGGGACACCACTTGTGACCGGCTTGGAGTCTGACATGGCGCCAGCAACTCTGACCCTGTGGGTTCTGTAACTTAGCCAGTTTGTGACCCATCTTGTGACGTATGGGTTTACATTTAAGCTGGTGAGTTTCTAACATACTAGATCTCATCATCACAAACATGGGGACAAAATGTTCAACACCGGAAGTATATCCCTCATTGGTGAGATCAGATCATAAACTAATCTCACTGGAAACTCCCAGATATGCTCAGAATTAGTTCAAAATGATGCAAAAATCACTGGACTAACAGACATTGCCAACATACTGGCTGACAGGTTCAGTGCAAACCCCCCCCTCCAGATTTATAATTTTATTTACAGTTTGCAACAAGAAGTTCTGCAGGTGAGACTGCAGGAGAGGGGATAGTTATATGGTTAGAGTAAGATGGTCAGAGAACATGATAACAATGACACCTCCTTTTTTGAGGTTTGATCTAGCCTTAAGATGTTGTAGCCAGGGGAGGATGTCTTTGTCTGGAATGTGGGGTTTTAGCCATGTTTCACAAGGGCTATGAAGTCTGGGGAGTGTAGAGATATCCATGAATGGAATTCAGTAGTTTTGATTATTATTATTCTCAAGTTAATGGAATATAGAGAGATGTGTTTTAGTGGGATATAGGAGTTGGGAACAGTGGACTGTGAGGAGGTATCTTCATTTGGGGAGGAAAGGCCTGGCCAGGGTTGGGGTGTATGTCACCTGAGAGTAGAAGGGAGAGGAAAGTAAGAATTGGATTTGGCTTAGGGATGTAAAGTAGATAGAATTTTCCTTTGGGGAAGTTTGGTTTTAATGTATTCATCTTTGTGTTTGGAGGGAAGGTTTTTAACAAAGTGGAAGATGGTATAGTCATTAATGAATGAAGGAGTTATGTGAAGACTGGGGGACTTGTGGAGGTAGGTGACTGGTAGTTGTGTTTGATGGGAAAGCTATAAGAGGAGAGGTTGTATAAGATAGGGTGGAAGAAGTTAGTAGTGCTAGGAGGAGGGTGAGGGAAGTCATGGTGAAGTGTGGATGGGTGAGGGTATTTTGTATGTGTGGAAGACATGTAGGTATAAGATAGATATATGGTTAAGGATTAAGAGTAGGGGTAGCTAGAGTGAGTCTGCAAGTGAGAGTGAGGCTTAGCAAGTAGTGTTATAGGTGGTAGTTGGGAGTAGCAGAGGGTAGAGATGGAGGAGGAATGTGATTGGAGGATAGGGAATTGGAGGGTGGGATTTGTGGGGAAGTGATGTACAGAGTGAGAGAATAAAGGAAATTATGTCAGGAGTGGTAGGGAATGGAGGTAGGGTAAGGGAGTGGAATGAGCTCGAGCGTGGCGAGGGGTTCCCTAGTAGAACCATGAAAGTTTAAAAAATTGAACAGCTAAAAAGCGGAATATTCAGTTACTCGAAAATGGTTTTGTGGGGCTGTGCCCCCCACACTCCCCGCTAATTAAATATACCAACTCCAAGATCACATTACAGTGAGGAAAGGGCAAATTTCCCGATCTTCACTGTACTGCAATCTCAGAAAACCAATGCCTAGTAGAGGAATATTTGGCTTTTTAGCCATTCTATTTTTTAAACTTTTATGGTTCTAATAGGGGCCCTAATGGGGGTGAATGTAGAGGGTTGGCCCAGCTGCACAAGGTAAGTGGAAGGTTCTCAAAATGATCAGTAAGATTTTTTCAGGAAATTATGCTTGTCTAGAGCTTGGGGGTTCCAGAAAGAGGGAAACAGGGAGAGTGGAACAAGAGGAGTTCAGGCAACTGGGCCCTAAGTTCAGTGATCAGAGGAGGCACTAGTAGGAAGTGTGGCATTTTACAATAAGGTAAACATACTGTGATAGGGGCAGTGTCAAGGGATCTCAGGGAAAGCAGTTGATGTGGGCTAGTTGGGTGAGCTGCTATTACCCTGTGTTACAATGCCATCTAGTGGGCAGAGGGAGGAAATAATAACACAAAGAAAGAAGGTCAGGGTAAAAGTATGAAGGGGGTCAGGTCGGAGACTGTTCACAAGGACTGTAGGTTATATCTTAGTTCACTAAATGAAGCAATTCCAGCAAATTAAATCAGGACCAGGATTATAGTGGTTATTAAAAATTAGTCTGCACAAACATTGTTTAAATAGGGAGGTTTTCATCCCATTTTATCGGCTGCAGAGGAGCCTGGTTATGGTTCCCCAAGTATTCAGTGGTGCTTTCCAAATGAAGCAATTAATTCAAGTTGGTGGGTCAGAAAAGGATGTCAGGAATTATTATTATTCATAGTAAGGGAAATTGTGGATGATATAAACAGGACGTATGAGAGCAGATCATAATAGGAAATTTAAATAAAGCTTTTGATACAGTACATTGAAAGAGTTTGTATATATTGTGGTAAAGAAGAAACTAAGGAACATGTTTCCTTACACTGTATAAGGGTTGCAAACTTGTGGGAAGAATTGTGTAAAGAAAATTTCTTTGAAAATAAAAAAGATGTAAATGAAATTAATATGGATATGATTATATATGTATGTTATAGTTATAAAAATAAGGAATATGTTTGTAAAATAGACAAACAATTATTTTTTGTTGTGGAACATTTGGAATGAAAGGCTAAATCAAATCATGTTTAATGGTAAATGGAGACTAGCAGGAGTATCATGACCTACCTCCTAAAGCTGCTTTATCCACTCTACATAAGCATCCCACACAATGATGGTACTGCTGCTCATCTGAAGCACTTACAAGAGAAAAATGATCATCGCAACATCACTCAATATATATTGAGGCACTTCACAGAATTTGTTCTGACACATAACAGTTTTAATTTTAATGGCAACCACTATGGTCAGACTACAGGTACCGCAATGGGCACCAGAATTGATTTACAATATACAAATCACTTCACGCAAACCTCAAAAAGGAAATCACCAATACTATACAAAATGTACTTGATATTTCTGTTTTAATGGTAACTTTTCCTAATTTTGATACATAAAATTGACGTGTTAGAGGAATTCCACCAGGATTACAGGAGGCAAACTGACAGACAGCTATATTTGTATAGAAGAGTAATCATCTCACTCACACAAAGTCATCAGTTATTTACAGTCATGTACTTTAATACCAGCATAATTGTTTAAATGGGGTAGACATATGGATGGCACAACTGAAAGAAGCCATGCTTTCTGAAGGACACTCTGCCAAAAACATTGACCAGCTGTAGATAGAGCAGCAGAACTGCCACAGGAATAGCTGTTCTGGCATAAAGAAAGAAACTCCTGTGAAAGTGTCCCACTAGTGACAACATATCATACTAAATTTTAAAAAGAATCTCTAGGAAATCAAGTAGGACATCCGACTAATATTAGGATCACAGGATCATCAGAGGTTATTAAGCTAATGGCCATGGGGCTCTTACAGGCCTAGCCAAGAGTTTATCTCCAAAAAAGAAACCTTAGTCAACACCTGTCACCCCTGTCTATAAAGGCATAGGTGGAATCCCTGGGACAAATTTATGGTTGCCCATCCACTCAAGGTTGTGCTTGAAGAGGGTCAGCAAGGTATTATATTTGATGTGTATGGGAAATGTATTGTAGAGATGGGGCAGCCTCTGGGAGACATACCTGTCCCTCCAGCAGGTTTTGTTGATATCACATACTGAATTTAGGGCATTTGAGCGGGCAATGCACTAGGAGTTAGACTTTTGTATATGGAGCATCTCTAGTAGGGCAGGGTCTGAGATTGCCTTCTAAGAGCAACACAGATCACCTCTGAGCAATCTGTACAATACTGACTATAGTGCTATTGATTTGAGCCGGTCCACATAGGACAGCTGTTGGAGGCTATGGATTCTCTTTGTGAGATATTTGTATGGCCTTTCCAGTTAGTGCGCACGTCTGGAGAGGTACATACCAAATGGGGCATTATACTTAATTATTGGCCTAATAAGGGAGGAGTATATAAAGGTAATAACCTCCCTTTTTCTGGATGCAATCCCTTTACTTATGAGGTGAGCCAAGTAAAAGGTTTTTCTGACCACTGCCGCTACATGATGTCATAATGTGAGATTGTTGTCAACTTGTGTACCCAGGTCTGTCACCACATGTTGTGTGCTTAATGGGTTGCAGCTGATGTGGTAACCAGTAGGGGTCATGTTTTTGCCAAATGCTATGATAATAAATTTTTTTGCATTTAACTTAAGGCCATGAATTTGGCACCAGTCATTTGTTGCTGTGAGACCCTCTTGCAGTATGTTAACATAATTTAGGGAGTCAATGGCAGCACCCAACTTACAGTCATCCACAAACTTGGTCAGCCACAGGCAGTTTGTCTTGGCCTGGACTTCTGAGAAGTATATGCCAAACTGTAGGGGTCCCAGGACAGATCCCTGGGGAACACCACTAATGACAGGTCTGCTGTCAGAGGTGGAGAAACCTATTTTAACCCTGTGGGTCTTATTGGTAAGCCAGTTGGCCACCCACCGGATGAGATAGGAATTTATGTCAAGTTGTGTTAGCTTTTAAATGATGCTTGAGTGGGGGATTGTGTCAAAGGCTTTGGCCAAGTCAAGGTAAGCTGTATGTACTGACCTTTCCTCATCCAGGGCCTTTGTGACAGTCTTAAAAACATCAAACAGGTTCAACAGGCAAGATCTGCCCTTGATGAATCCGAACTGGGTGGGTCAATTGCTTGGGCATTGCCTATGTCCTTGTTTATGAGATCCATAATAATATGCTCAATGGCTTCACAGATCAGACTTGTCAAGCTAATGAGGCGATAGTTACCAGGATCAGTAATGGCACCACTTTTGTGCAAGGGGATGACAATGGCAGTTCTCCACTCTGCTGGAATGAAACCTGTACGTAGGCTGTGGTTGAACTGGGTGCTCAGTGGCGAAGTTAGATTTTGATGGAGATGGTGCAGAACCCAACCTGGGATACTATCAGCTCCCATGCAAGCTGTATTATTTGCCTTGGTTAGGGCCATTAACACTTTAACTATGGAGATGAGAGGTGTGGGACAAGTATCAGTGATGTTAAATAGGCTATTTAGGGGGGACGGGGGGGTGAAGTTAGCACTGAACCTATCTGCTAGCAGGTTGGCTAAGAAATGGATCAGTGTAAGTGGAACAGTTAGGCAGTAATTTGGAACAAACCTGGGCTTTGCTATTGCGGTTCCAGATGTAACTGAAGAAGGCTTTGTGGTTTCCCTTTGTTTTGGAGGCTAGTTTTGATTCATAGTTGCCTTTGGAGGTTTTCACTAGTGATCTAATATGCTTGTTGAGGCTGAGGAGGCAGTTTTTCCAATTTGCAATTTGTTCCTTTTTACCCTTGAACAACATTTTCTTCCTTTTGCTGTAAAGCCTGTTGATAGATGATGTCCAGCAGACAGGTTTGTGTTTCCTTGAAAATCAGGTGTTTGTGAGACACTGGTGTGCTGTCTGCTGTGTGTGCGAAGTGTTTGGTGTTGTGTGTGGAATGTTTGTGAGTGTGTTTTGAAGGTCTCTGCTGTTTAGGTAAGTTTTTATTGAGGACCTCTGCATAGGTGGGTGTGTTTTTTGCTTGGCTATGTGATGTGGGTGGTGTGGTGTTTGTGCTGGCAGTCTCCTCTTTGTCAGGAGTACTGACTGTGGCAGGAGAGAGCATAGATTCAAAGTAACTGGTATAGATGCATTTCTCACAAATTGGGGAATGAAGTGCTAGGAGAAGAGGGCTCTCAGTGAACATTAGGCAGTTGCTACACTGTCTCAGTATGCCCATGTCAACCAGGCTGGCAGGAGAAATTGATGGGAATTGTCCAGACATAGTGCTCTGAGTACTTGGTGGACTTATGAAGAGAGGGTTTTGATAAGCATTTAAATAAAAGAGTGTAGACCACAAAAAAAACTTCTTATATGTAAAATAACTTGCCTGAAGCCTAAGTGCTAAAACCAAAACTAATCGGCTGAGAATAAGAGATAAATTTAATCAGGCAACTAACCAGCAGCAGAATAAAAGTGCTTAAACACTTAAGAGCAAGCAGCAAAGCTAAATAAGATAATAAAATAGGAAGAACACAATTACAGTAAAATCAGCTGAGCAGAGTGTAATTTTTGTTTTTGTTAATTGGAAAGGGAGGAAACAGAAGATAATTCAAGATTAAAAAGCTGGGGGTTGGCCTTCCCAAATTCTCTCTCTGTACACAGTAGACTGAGCTGATGAGATGGGGCTAAGAGGAATGTCCAAAATCAAAGAAGCAAGGGGTATTCCTTCTCAAATTATCTCACTATACTCAGGTGAGTGATCAAATGAGATGGGACTGGGATGAGTGTCCAAAATCAAACTGGCAGCAGGGTCGGGCAATTCTAAAGCCACCAAGTTTAAGAATACAAAAACAGTTGTGCTGGAGGATGGGGAAAAGCAAACAAAATGCAGACACAGACCAGCAAAATACAGTGAAGCAAATAAATGAATGCAGTACATTTGGCAGACAGAGACCAGCAATATACAATGAGGCAAATAAATAAATGCAGTACAGTTGTGCTAGCTATCACTGAAATGGATCAAGTGCAAAAAGGTATACTTATATCAGCTTTGTATCCAGATGGTTATAGAATCCGTCACAGCCAGCTAGGAAGGAGCTCTGCTACTGAGCACAATTACACAGAAATATAACTCTTTATGCCAGTAATATAAAAGAAAAGTTGGACCCTCAGACAATCAGATAGCACAAAGAAGTGCTGACCAGTAAGTTATACCTTGGATGAGCTGACTTCACAGGATGTAAAGCAACCCCACTGTGAAACCAGCTGACCTAGAGCTCAAGTGCTGAAATAACCCTAAGAAACAAAATACAGACAGAGACCAGCAAAATACAATCAAGCAAATAAATAAATGCAATACAGTTTGCAGACAGAGACCAAGAATATACAATCAAGCAAATAAAAAAATGCAGTACACTTTTGTTAGCTATCACCAAAACAGATTAAGTGCAAAAAAGTACACACACACACATACACACACGCACACACACACACACACACACACACACACACACACACACACACACACACACACACACACACACACACACGCACACACGCACACACACACACACACACACACGCACACACACACACACACGCACACACACATACACACACACGCACACACACGCACACACACACACACACACACACACACTCACACACACACACACACACGTGTACACACACACACACACACACACACACACACATACACACACACACACTCACACATGCACACGCACACACACACACACACACACACACACACGCACACACGCACACACACACACACACACACACACACACACACACACACACACACACACACACACACACACACACACATATATATATATTATAGAGAATAGTAAGCTAAGAAACATTTTAAGCACTCTGTCTACTGTCATAAAAATAATCATCAAATCTAAAGAATCTGATTTTGAGAAACATACTTAAAAAGAAAACACAGTCCAGAATGTCATAAAATCTGGCAGCTATCCAAGATGCAAAGCATGCCAGATGATTTGTACTTCTTAAAACACAACAGCTTTACTGGAGAGATATTTTAAAGTATAGGGTCCTGTTAAGTGCATTTCTAATAATGTGTTATCTAACCCCATGCAGGAAATGCCCAGAAACAGACTCTATAGGAGAAACACTTGGAGCAAAAATTAATACCCAAAGCCACACAGTCATATACAAAATGACTGATAAGCTGGTGGCAGCACATTTTTCCAAATGTGATCATTCTGGTATCCTTGGGCAACAGAGTTCTTCAAAATGGCCCTACATTCAACTTGGTTATGTGATATGTACTTTGTGTGCTATTACACTCAGTGTCTACTGGTGACTTCAAATCAAATGTGGGCTGCAGGAGACAGTTGAATAGGTGGGCCAACAGGAAGGTGTGAGGCTATGCTCAAAACCACAAAAAACTGGGACTTCAATTAAATCCGCTGCCCAGGGTGCCAAACCATCACTATGAGAGTCCAATCAAGACAAAATGAAGTGTAGAAAAAAAATATTTAAATTCATTGGCTACATGACAGCTTACTTAATATCTAGATGGAAACAAAAAGGTTGCGAGGCATGAAAAAATAAATTGCTTTTTAAATAAATTACTGGAATGCCAGTCAAAATCAAGTATAAAAACAAGCAGCACTCAACTCAAATCACTTCTTCTTGCACTGCAGTTCTAATTATAATTTATATACAAATGTTTCTAGTTTGTATCATCTGTAATGTTCATCACCAGTATGATGCTCTAACTGCATAATTTTGTAAATATTGTAATATGTATCTAATACCTATGTAACCCTCTTTCTGGAGCTTTTCTCCCCAGGACTCCATTGAAAACGGGTTCATCTTGGCCCAATGGACTATCCTGGTAAACCAACAGCAAATAAATAAATAAATAAATTTCGCTTTTTAAAAGTACCAAGTAACATGCTGAAAGTAACAATCTCTGTGATACCCCCACTTGTAAAAATGTTTCTTATCCAAAAAAGACCTGCTGCCTGACAACTACCTATTTGTTTCATGGGGAAAACATGATCAAAGTAAAAAATGAAAAGCAAACAAGAAACAAGCTCAAGATACATTGCTTAAAGGATTACTGTACAGGTTATGGACCACACATTATAGATTGGCATTCTGTTTAGTTTACGAGTAAAGGCTGCAAAGATGACTGCAAATCTCCAACAAATGTAATGAGCTTCTGAAAATACTGTACTCCTGTCCTTTATTGCAAATACTGTCGTATGCATTTCAATACCTAAGGCTTATACATTATCTAGTTATGTACATATTCTCTGCATGGCAACAACAAAAAGGCTTTCAATGTTGTTAATTCTTTAACAGTATGCTTATTAAAGCTTACATGCATCTTACGATCTCAGTCAAGCTTACCTGATGGTCATTAAAGCATTGCTACTTAAACACAGAGCAACAGGCACTGGAACAATAAGCATTTTCTGAATAATAAAAAAACATAAATCAACAGTATAAAAATATGACAGAAAACCAGAACAATCTGCAAAATCAAGGACAGATGAAAAGCCACTGTAGTACTTGTGTCTACCTTGGAATACTCTGCAGACTTACTTATTACATAACCACTCCTTGCCTTGCTTGGATACATCCAGAGTCACTACATGGGGGAGTGGGGTGCAATAAGTATGTCACAATTTGAAATATTTCTGGCTGATGGTGATGCCCCTAACACATTTGTCATACCTCTCAACCTCAGAACAAGAAATCTGAACAAAGCCATAGATAGAAGTGGGACAAAGGCCCAAAAATAAGGACAGATTTTAAATATTGCTCTTGTAAACTTAGAAAGATAATAGAATAGTAGGTTTTGCATTAGTATGAATTTTCTGAAGGGTATGAAATCCAAAACTCAAATGTCTGTCATTATTTTCTAACTTCACTCTTTGATGATTTGCCACTAATGTGCCAGAAAACCACAATTTTATGATAAATGGACCAAAAATGTGATGCAAAAATATAAAATAGCCACACAATACAGCTGAGAACCTATCAAAGAAGGGACACTTTTTTAATATTAGTACTGTTAAGCTGAGCAGCTGACAAAATAAGAGACTCTACATCCAATTCTGAAATAAAAGTAATCTATAACTCTGATCATTACAATTATTTATTAATTGTAAACCCTCACGTTTTCTTCCAAAATTGCCATTTTGTGGAGGGATTATTAGGGGGAGAACAACATTTTGAGCCAAAGTCAGGGACAGTTGAGAGGTTTGGATATACCTAATTCTATAAAGCAATTTATTTGCATGCACCTCTCAAACTCTTAATGCAGAAAATCTGGACAAGGCCAAATATATTGGGGAAACATACAGGCAGTACTAAAAATTGCTCTTGGATAAACTTAGACAGTTGACAAAATAACAGGTCTTGTCTTAGCAGGCATTTTTCTGAAGGGTATGAAGTCTGAAACTCAATGTCTGTCATTATTTAGTGACTTCATTCCTAAATGATTTGCCAGAAAACCACAAATGTTATGAAGAACTAACCAAAAATAAGAAGCAAAAATCCATTCATTCTGTGAAAATCTGGACAGTGAAAAGATAAAGTTCAGCCAGGGCTGTCTTTGAGTTTGCCTCCCTCCCCCCCCCTCACAAAATCATGGTTGAATGGAGCCTCCTCCCTGCAGCCATTCCAGTATCCCACTCTTTGGTTATTTCACCCCATTTATCCTAAACACTGTAATGTGCATACAGCTTTACTTCTACAATGATTTGGATTTCATTTAAAAGTTTTATATTACATTTTACAGCACAAACACTAATAGAGATCTGCTAAACAAAGCAATGCAGTCTCACAATGAAAATAGACTTAGCATTAAAACTTCTCTGCCCTTGAAACTCACATTCATTGAAACAGCATTGAAACCCATATTCAAAGAAAATACATCTGGCCAGTGTCAGATAAAGATTAACTTTGTGCTGTTTTCAAATCATAGGTCCCTTGCACATGAAACATATATGTGTTCTTTGATATACCTTCCTGATTGTATTAAATTATATTCCTTGTATAATACAGTATAGTTATTAGATGGTGTTTTAAATTTATTGTTTTGAACATTTTTCCAGTAAAGAATGAAACAAAATGCATGCTCCAATAATGACAAAACTGCCCAATTCAAAACATTTCCATCATAAAAGTCTACTCAAATGTCTAAAATCCACCAGTATCAGTAAATATGCATAATCTCTGCAGAAGTAAAAGTCATCTAAACAATTCCACATTAAAGAGATCTGTAACTAATGAAGAGGTTGCTGCTAGCAAACAACATTATATTTCATTGTTTCATCTACAAATAAAGTGCCTGTTGCCCTTGAGGAATAAATTGCCCATGTTACATTAAAAAATAAGCTAGTAATGTTGCAATAGGGAATGGATTGCAGACTGATAACAGGTTGATAGTTACTACGTATTTCCTCCAAAGAGGACATTCTCAGGACTCAGAATCTACCCCCTTTAAAAGTACAACACAGTACAGTATCAGAAATACATCTACATACTGTGGGAGTAGAACCCATAGTTTTCTATATTTAAAGCAATTAACTACCTGTTGTGCTATTAACAATGCAAGCAGACTCATCATAAGCAACACTAAACTTATCTTTCCCTGAAGCTCTTAGCTCCTTGTAAAATCCACTCAACACTTAACTGCATCTCTCAACTTTGCAGCACAAGCCCAAGAAATTTGGAAAAAAACGAAATTTATTAGGGGGGGCAAAGGCCCCCAAACCAGGGACACATTTTAAACATTGCTTATATAACCTTGGAAAGTTGCTAGAATAAAATGCTGTACTACCTCCATGCATTTCATTGCCAAGTCTTGAACCTAGGTCCCTGTACACTACAGTCAGAGCAACATACCACTATGCCAAATCAGCTGTTTCTTGAAAGACAGGAAGACTGAAACTTAAATGGCTATCATTTAGTGAATTCAGTTCTTACCATAGCTCTCAATGTTTAAACACAAAGCACCTGAACAAAACCAATAATGGGGGGAATACAGTCCCCAAACATTTCAGTGAATTCAGTTCTCATCATAGCTCTCAACCTCTTAGCACAAAAAAACTGCACAAAGCTAATAATGGATGCCAGACTGATAACAGGTTGATAGCTGATAGATACATCCCCCAAAATAGGGACAGATATCAAATACTGATCTTATAAACTTAGAAAATTGCTAGAATAAAATGTTTCATGTTACCATGAACTTTCTGAAGAATATGAAGGCCGAAATTAAAATGTCTGTCATTATTTAGTGAATTCACAATCCAGAAAACCACAGATTTTATGAGGAGCAGAACAGAACAAAAATATGAGGCAAAATCTGAAGGCTTTTCACACGTGGTGGTGGGTAGGAAATTCATGATCTTTATACCTACTCCCAAGGTTGAGGGTTTGAGCCTGAGGGACTCTCTCTAGCCACCAGTTATAGTTAACTGGGGCATTTCACACACACATACACACACACTTTGTTGATCCTATGGAATGCTTTGCCTTTAAGGCTAGTTAAGACAAGGCAGACAAATAGAAGTAAGACAGGAATAAATGTAAATCACCTAAATTCTGACATATATCAGACATATTACCCTGATAAAGGTTGAAAGAATTCAGAATGATATCCTTGAATCCAAGAGTGATGATGAATGATGTCCATTTATGTTATGCATTGGAGAACCATTTTACTGTTTTGTTGGAAATAGCTATTGGAATGAATAACAAGACTCAATGTTTCATAAGTGCTATTTTATTTTGCAATATATAAAGACTGAAGTAACACACTTATTTTGTTTTGTCATTCTCCTCATTTATTTGTCAAGAAGCTGATCTTTTCATTACATCTGTAAATAAATGTGCTTGTGATGGGATATCTTTTGTTAGCAAAGTTGAAATCACTGAATGATGAATACTCTTTTCATGTTTTGTATCACTGATAGGTATTAATCTGCTTGTGTTTATTTCACTTTTCAGGATTGCAGGGCAAGTGTTGCCCTTTGGGATGGGACTTATTTAGCCCCAGCTGTTACTACTTTGCAACAAGTCGTGAAAATTGGTTTAATGCCCAAACTAGTTGTAAAAAGTTATCATCAGATTTAGTGGTGATCAAAAGTGCAGGGGAACAGGTGAGAGAAGCAACATTTATCACATGCTTAATCAGTCTGTACTACACTTGTTATATGGTCCGTGATGTTTTCCCACTGTAATGCCATGTAATCAGTCTGTACATTTTCTGATATGCTTAATCAGTCTGTACTACACTTGTTATATGGTCCATGATGTTTTCCCACTGTAATGCCGTGTAATCAGTCTGTACATTTATCACATGCTTAATCAGTTTGTTCTACACTTGTTATAGGGTCCATGATGTTTTCCCACTGTAATGCCGTTTAATCACTCTGTACATTTTTGATATGCTTAATCAGTCTGTTCTACACTTGTTATATGGTCCTTGATGTTTTACCACTGTAATGCCATGTAATCAGCCTGCACATTTATTACATGCTTAATCAGTCTGTTCTACACTTGTTATAGGGTCCGTGATGTTTTCCCACCGTAATGCCGTGTAATCAGTCTGTACATTTTTTGATATGCTCAATCAGTCTGTTCTACACTTGTTATAGGGTCCATGATGTTTTCCCACTGTAATGCCATTTAATCAGTCTGTACATTTTTTGATAAGCTTAATCAGTCTGTTCTACACTTGTTATGTATTCCATGATGTTTTCCCACTGTAATGCTGTGTAATCAGTCTGTACATTTATCACTTGCTTAATCAGTCTGTTCTACACTTGTTATATTTTTTGATATGCTTAATCAGTCTGTTCTACACTTGTTATAGGGTCGATGATGTTTTCCTACTGTAATGCCGTGTAATCAGTCTGTACATTTATCACATGCTTAATCAGTCTGTTCTACACTTGTTATATATTCCATGATGTTTTCCCACTGTAATGCCGTGTAATCTGTCTGTACATTCTTTGATATGCTTATTCATTCTGTTCTACACTTATTATATGGTCCGTGATGTTTTCCCACTGTAATGCCATGTAATCAGTCTGTACATTTATTACATGCTTAATCAGTCTGTTCTACACTTGTTATAGGGTCCGTGATGTTTTCCCACTGTAATGCCGTTTAATCACTCTGTACATTTTTGATATGCTTAATCAGTCTGTTCTACACTTGTTATATGGTCCTTGATGTTTTACCACTGTAATGCCATGTAATCAGTCTGTACATTTATCACATGCTTAATCAGTCTGTTCTACACTTGTTATATGGTCCTTGATGTTTTACCACTGTAATGCCATGTAATCAGCCTGCACATTTATTACATGCTTAATCAGTCTGTTCTACACTTGTTATAGGGTCCGTGATGTTTTCCCACTGTAATGCCGTGTAATCAGTCTGTACATTTTTTGATATGCTCAATCAGTCAGTTCTGCACTTATTATATGGTCCGTGATGTTTTCCCACTGTAATGCCATGTAATCAGTCTGTACATTTATCACATGCTTAATCAATCTGTTCTACACTTGTTATAGGGTCCGTGATGTTTTCCCACTGTAATGCCGTGTAATCAGTCTGTACATTTTTTGATATGCTCAATCAGTCAGTTCTACACTTGTTATATGGTCCGTGATGTTTTCCCACTGTAATGCCATGTAATCAGTCTGTACATTTATCACATGCTTAATCAATCTGTTCTACACTTGTTATAGGGTCCGTGATGTTTTCCCACTGTAATGCCGTGTAATCAGTCTGTACATTTTTTGATATGCTCAATCAGTCAGTTCTACACTTGTTATATGGTCCGTGATGTTTTCCCACTGTAATGCCGTGTAATCAGTCTGAACATTTTTTTCATTTAGTCAGGCTATGAAACTGCCATTTCTACATTAAAAGTATGAAGTGCATCTATGCCAACTTTAAAAAGATAAGCAAAATAATTACAGAGAGGACTATATAGATAGAAAGATAGATAGATAGATAGATAGATAGATAGATAGATAGATAGATAGATAGATAGATAGATAAAAAGGACACCAGCAAATGCATGGAACTTTAACATTTTACTCAGGGTCATACAAGACACAAACAGAAATACAGGACTTTACCTTAACAACACATAGTATTGTTTTATTACATATCAGAGAGAAAACGTACACAGAAAAAAGCTTTCAAAATAAATGACCTCACAGATTATAACCAGTCATGGTTTTAAATAGCCTTGGTAGTGTTCACAGAAGATCAAGATCTTTTGCCATTTCCTTTGAAGAGAGCATAGTGATTCTTTGCTGCTGGAATTATATCTAGGCCCCAGGTATATGGTACATGCCTACCATTGTCTCAAAAGAACAGTTACTGAGGCCAGCATCACATATGTTGCTATTTGGTAGTGTCTATCTGCTGCCTTCAGCAGTTAGTCATTTTACTGTTTTTTTTTTTTTGTTTTGTTTTTTCATATGTGCTATGTGCTTCTTGAATGCACAATGTTTAGAATATGGCACAGCAGGTAATGGGTTTGCCCTTCAGGTAGGGCAGCACATAAGGACTGAGTGTGTTCCTAGAGCAGGTACTCACCATCCGTTTACATTATACATAGTACACTGCGTCATTTGAGGGAGGCACAAGACCTGCTTCCATGTTTACGAGACCTCTCTGTGGCTCAGTCTGGCTCACTCTGAGGTACATACACACCAGAAACAGGTAACTTATATTGTGCATAGGGCATCAGTAATTTGTACTCACACACATGCATTTGAGTTTTAGGGATTTTGAGCTTTAGGTATTTTGGTTTCAGTATTCTGAATTTCAAGACTTTGAGAACAGGGATTTAGGAGTGGACCTAAATATATATATATATATACGGTTTACTATCATTAATTCGAAAATAAAAACAAATCATGTCTTTATTTTCGAATTTTTACATCGGAAATGAACATTTCCGAATCAAACTAACCTCGCAAACAAGGGTGTATTGTCGAAAATGTCGCTCGCGACATTTACGGCAATACACAACAAACCCAACCTTCCCATAACTACCTATCTACCTAACCGAAACACACAGTTATGCAGGGGGGCTGCACCCCCCCGTGGGGGGCTGTGCCCCCCACACCCCCATAACTTAATATTCCAACTCCGAGATCGCACTACAGTGAGGAAAGGGATGTATTTCCCCTAACCGCACTGTACCACAATCCGCTCCCATGAGCGAACATTGAAATTGCGAATGCACAGTCCGTTCGCAATGGCAACGTTCGCTCACATCACCTGCTGCAATATGAAGTGTTCGAACATCTGATGTTCGAATACTTCATAGCCGTGCAAGTGCACGTCGGCATTGTGATGGTAAACCTATATATATATATATATATATATATATATATATATATATAGGTAGATAGCTATAGATGTGTGTGTGTGTGTGTGTGTGTGTGTGTGTGTGTGTGTGTGTGTGTAAACATAAGACCATTTGAAATAATGCTTTCAATGTACACATTTACCATACCTTAACAAGGGTGGCTCTGCCTTCATTTAGCAACTGTCCAGATTTTCACAGAATACCCAGATTTTTGCCTCATGTTTTTAGTCTGTTCTTCAGAAAATCTGTGGTCTTATGGCCAATCATTGAAGATTGAATCAATAAATAATGATATACATTTGAGTTTCAGACTTCAAAATCTTCAGAAAATGCATACTAACACAAATCCTATTTTTTTAGCAGTTTACTAAGTTTATGAGAAAAGTATTTAAAATCTGTCCCTATTTTTTTCGGTCTTTGACCCCCAATATTTTAAGCTTTATCCAGATTTATTTCACTAAGTGGTTGAGAGGTATGGCTGCTTCAGTGGCTCATCAGGTAGTAGCCTTGCCGTTTATGGCTCATTGTGGGTAGGTCAGTGTTATATTCACACAGCTGGTGCTTTCTTTCCATGTCCACGGAGCACTTTCCTTCTTAATGGAGGGAAGGTGACACAGAGGTTACAAAAGCAAGTTACTTGGGCTACCATTTGTATTCTGCACGTGTTATAGTCCATGCTGTTTTTACCATTGTAATGCACTTATGTAGCTGGTACTAAAAAAATCACTCCTGGACAAACTAGAGTCATGTTATAATAAAATAGCCAAATTTACCAACAACTCCCCTTTCAGAGCACATCACTGCCAAGTACTAAAACAATTACAATGGCTAGAATTCCCGCACCTACTATCTTACTTACATCTCACTTATGCCTTCAACATCATAAACTACCAGAGAAAACTCCAGCCCTACAACAGCTACTAACCTCCTACTCTTCCAGTCGCCCTCTCCGCTCATCAAACAAACCTCTCCTCGGTATCACATCTGCAAACAACACTGCAGGCAAAGCCCTTTTCTCCCACATCATAGCTAAAAAATGGAACAACCTCCCCCACTAATATATCCTCTGCAACAACAAACTTTAACTTTAAAAGACTATTAAAACCACATCTCAGGAAAAGCTGGATCTGTCCATGTATCGCTTGAAAATTAGTATATCTTCTCTCCTCCTCCACAACACTCTTAATAGTATATACACCTGCGCTTGCACACTTACATATACCCACTTCCAATTAAGCCACACTGGCTTGCTACCTCTTTCAGTGTACACTCACTAGGAAATGTAAACAGTCATTTAAAATAGCAAATGTAGTCACTACCAGTCTTTTGTAATATTTTTGTCTACAGATATTGTAAGATATTGTTATATTCATGTTACCCTATTTGAATTATTGTGATAGGTTCTTGTATATGTCTACCTCTAAATATTTGTATTTTTTCACATTGTATTGCTCTTGTTTTGTTTTCTTCTTGTCAAACATGGAGCTTTTCTCCCCGGGCATCCACTGAAAATGGAACTGGTCCAGTTGGATTTTTCCCGGTTAACAAATGTAAAATAAATAAAATAAAATAAAAATAAATAAAAATAAAAAATTGTATGCATGCATCTTTCTCCCCCACCTTGTTTGTCACTATCTTTGCTTTGAACTACATTTTATTTATGGTTTGTTTGTATTTTTTCTTTCCTTCCATTTATTTTCCTTTGTTATACAGAAATGTCCACAGCACCACCTGTGGCCCTGCCATGGACCACCATTCCACAGTCACTAGTACCACTGCTTCCATTGCAAGAGCAGGCTGCCAGGACTTATTCACAGGAAACAAGTGCAGAATAAGACATTTTTAGGCCTGCAATTACTACCGTGATGAGGTTTAACTGGCCAGAATTGCTGTGGTTCCCACTCATGGTTCTAAAAAATAGTGTGCACCCATTCATATGCTAGAACCAGCTAGCTGAGATGGTAAAAAATTTGGAGGACTTGATGCCTAGATGGACACATCAAACACCTAGGAAGACACTTTTTATGGCTCTTAGACTCATGTCCCTGCCCATGACTAACACCACCATCACATGAGGTCCCAGTGTTTAGAGTGCTTAAGGTGTAATGTGATCACCCACTGGGTCTGTCATGGGCAGAGCTATACTGCTTGCTATATCCACCTTATGTTATGGTGTTTCATGTTGCATTAAGTAGCATTTCCATGTAGCTATTCTGTTCAGATGAATAAAGAGGTTTCAGGAGGATTTACCAGAATTTTGTCTGGATTCAGCATTTGACAGGAGCATCTCCAGGATTGTAGGACTGTTCTTCTTACTGGTGTCTGGATTCCCATGGTGTTGGCAATCTGTGACTAGTGACTGGCAGCCTTTTTGAGAATGGTGTTGTGTATGTTGGGCATCAGCTTTTAACCTGCCTCAATGGGCTCTTCTTCCTGGTCTTGGCTTCTATAGTGAGATAGCTGTAATAGGACTAGGCTATTGATGCACCTGACTCAACCGTTGGGTTTTTGGGCTACGACAGGGCATCCTGCTACTACTAGTGTCTCCTTGATTTTTGCAGCCTTGTGCTCTGGATTTAACTGAGTTTGAAACCTCATGGCATCATGACTTGTTGCGGCATTGTGATGACTGTTTGAGGCTTGCTGAAGTGGACTGGATCAACATGGAGGTTTTGTTTCTGTTTTAATCACTCAGCTGCTACAGGCATTTTTTGGCTGCTGTGAGTCTGCTTGCCATGGTTATAAGAAGGGACTGGGGAGACTTGACTGACTGTATATAATTTCTCAACTGATTTTACTTGAAAGTTAAAACCAACTGAATCCTGGATGTTCTTTTGTCACTTGAGTGACTTTTGTATTTTTTTAAGTAACCAACTAAAATAATTAGTAAATAGAGAGTTATTTCTCTTTTGAATATTGTTTATTTATCCAACTTGTTGTTTTAGTTAATTTAAATCTTACTTTGGAAGCTACAGTACAATACAAGTTTTAATCATACTTAAGTTTTGAGCTTACAAATACTTACTGCACTAATTATAACCATATTTCTGGGACTTTCAACAGCTCAAATCAGTTTTCTTGGGACCTTGCCATATGCTTTCTCTTAGTCTAGGAATGCCCAATTTGACTCTTTCCTCACTTATAATTTCTTCTTAACTATTTCTCTCACTGCAAACATAGCGTCAGTTGTGCTGTTTCCTGATCTGAATCTGAACTGCTCATCTCCCATCTTACTTTCTACTACTCTGCATATTCATATTCATTTATCAGTCACCCTCGCCAGAACATTCATGCAGTGTGACAGGAGTTTGATACCTCTAAGCTTCCCACAGTTGTAAATGCCCCTTTGTTCTTGAATACCAGAACTGAAATGCTTATTCTCTAATCATTTGGGGTACACCTTTCACTCCATACTGCTATGAGTACCCTCAGAAGCCAATTCTCTTATAATTCAATCAAGACATTGATTATCTCTGTTGTGACCTCATATGAGCCTGCTGCTTTCCCTGACTTCATTTACCTTAGTGCGGTTCTTACTTCTTCCACTTTCATCCTAGTCTGTTTCTGGGGGAGTACAGGTTCTATGGGGTTTCCTTCATTCAGGATCTGCTGGAAGTACTCCTTCCATCTGTTTTTGATGTCCTGTGGACTAATATAGAGGTTGCTGCTGGCTTACTTTTATTGATTTTCTTTTGGGAGGCATAAAGGATTTTTACAATCTTATTCTGAATACTTTTTTTTTAATTTTTGTAGTTGATTATTTGTTTTACAGATTCAATCTGCATTAACTGGGTTTCCCCTACTGTATCATTTGATTTTCTTGAACTGTTCAGAGTCCATTTAAGCATTTTTTTTATATTTTCTGTTTTAATTTATTATCTAACTTACATTATTTGTTTATAGATACACTGTCCTGCTTCTATTACTGTTTTTCAAGATTTAACATGACTTTTTCATATTCTAGGGATGAGCTTTCGGCTCACTGTCTATTACTCCCAATACTCCTTCTTTGATTACTGAGTGCTGCTCAAATGCGTCAGGGTAACTATCATCACTGATGTCTTAAGCCATCTACTTTATCCGGCCTTCATGCACTTCCTGTCCTTATTAGGAGGTAGAATTTAATTGGGAAGACATTTGATTGCAGGTCTGCTAACTTACATGTAATTCCTACTACCTTGCATGTAATTCCAACTACTCAATTTGAGAAGCTTGACTTCTGTCTTCAATAATCCAAGAAAGTTCAAGTTGCATATTGCAGATCTCACTTTTTTTGTAGTAAGACAACTGCCTTGCTTGATATCGTCAATGTCAATGACATTTCATTCATTATTGAAACATGGTTGGATTCAAACTGTGGTTCCATCCTTTCAGCACTTATTCCTACTGGATGTTCCATTGTTAATTTTTTTAGACCCACTCATATTGGGGGTGGTGTTGCTGTTCTCCATTTCTTCTCCTTTAAATTTTCAGATATTCAAACTGGCTCCTTTCCTCCCTTTCAATATGCTTTTGGATGTTTCTCTTCCTTTGTTTGCCCTTTTCTGCATCATCATCCTGGGAACACAAGAACATTTTTACAAGACTTTTTTGAATTTTCTTCTTACCTATGTTCTTGACGACCCTTTTTATTAAAAAGGGGCAATTTTGATATCAGGTTAGATGAATTATCTTTATTTTTCACTCATAAGTTTTTATGTATTATGAATGGCTTTGGATTTTCTGGACAAATTATTGTTCCCACCCATCAATCATGTCAAACTTTTGATCTTATATTTACACCTGGTATTTATATTACTAATCTTACTGTAGTTCCTGTTATCTGGTTGGCTAAAATGTATTTTTTGAACTGAGTCTTCAGGTTACAAAAAAAAAACTCAAAGGTTAAAAATCAATATTCCCAAAAGGGTTTGGAACCATAATGCTTAAGGTATTTAAATTGCAAAGAAAAGGTGCAGGCTTTGATCCTGAAATGGAATAATTAGTTAGGCTTATAATGACCTACAAAGGCAGTTAGCATAGCACAAACACAAGAAATAATTAAGAAGACAGTTTTTTAACTGATATGGACACAGTTATTTAGCTGATGATTGAAACCCACTTAGATAACATGGTATAGTCTTTTAGCAGAGGCCCATTTCCTAGAAGACTTGAGGCAGTTTTCTAAATGATATGACAAAAGGCTTTAGGCTTTACTGGAAATGCTCACCCAAACTCTGCCACAACTTGCTGTGAGAGAAAGGTGAATATGCTTTTGCTTTCTTGTATTTGTATTACTTTATTGCCTACTTCTATTTTGTATACTGTGATTTGTTTTCTTTACACTGTGTTTTATTTGTATTCTGCATTTAATTGCATATTAAAACTAGGAAAAGAGACCACAGTGGTGTTTCTTGTGAGTCAGAGAGAATTTTTTTAAAACCTTCCCCTTCTGGTGCTGTTGTGTTCTTAAACACAGCTCATTCTAGTTCCCTGCCCATTATGTTAATTTGACCATGTATTTCCTTTCCTCTCCCCTCTCATTGGCTGTTAGCTCAAAATTATCATTTTGTGGAATTGCTCCCCTTTAAATATTTAAATTTATTGGCCATGAAACTGAATTCCATAGAACCAGAATACAAAGTGCTGACCCCCTTTCAGTCTTTCTTTCTCTTTTAAAATCAGTGGCTCTCCACTTAGACATCTAAAGCTTAACTTACCCCCTCTTTCATATGTAACTGCTTTGTACACACTGCAGTGCTTGGGTGACTTCAACTTAGATTGGCAAACTTGCACCTCAGATAATCCCACAGACTTTATAAATGTATATAGATTCTCCAAGTTAATAAGTTCTCCAACTCGAATAGACAAAAAAAAAAAAAAAAACAGACACTAAATACTACACTGGACCTTAACCAACAAGCTATCACTTGCTAGTCAATCAGGATGTCTCCCAGATAGCACAAGTGACCAGCTATTCACCTACCTCCTCAGACAAAACTTACACTTTTCCAAAAGTGTTATATACAGGCAAACTCACAACAGAAAAAATGTCTCTTCTCAAACTTTTATATCGGCCTTACAACAGAGTGATTGGCTTCCTCTGCCATCACTCCCACTAGATGTTGTAGTATCATACTTCAGTGATACTTTCTTGGACAAATTAAACAGCCAAGCTCCTTTTAGAATTATCAGAATTAACGCAAACTATGCCCCCTGGCTAACCAAAGAATCAAAACTCCTTCTCAGAACTACAAACAAAGTATGTGTACAACATCAGTCAAACAAAAATCTAACCACACTAATCTATTAATGACAACTAAGAAAGAAATTTAAAAAACAGGTAAAAAATGACAAAAAAATCCTTCTATGTAGCAACCTAACAAAAATAGCAAAAAAAACCCCTAAAAATGCTGGGCACCTATGAATCAGCTCCTACAGGCAGGCCAGTCTGCAACCCCAACCCCCTCCACCACAAATACATTGGACAGTATAGTAACTTGATTCAACACTTACTTCACCAACTCCATACTAAACCTAACCTTCTGAAGAAGTTCTGTATGTCACTGAATTAAAGTATCAAAGTGCATAATCCTACTTATTCAGTTTGGTCTCCTAGCTTTCCTACTGATAGAATGTGCATCTACCAGAAAAAAGCTGCAACAAGCCTTCAGACCCTTGCATCATCTGGGACAAGACTGTGGATAACCATACAGGCTGTGGCCTACTTCTCATCTTGGGAGTGATGCTAATGTTTTACTAATAGTGAAAAAAGAAGCAAATGAGCATTGTATCCTAGCAGAGTGAATCTGTGGTAAGACCATTCCCAGTAGTAGCCAGGCAGTAACCATTCACATAACTCCCCTCTTTTCATTATTCTTGATAAGATAATTCCTTGTTTGTAGTAAGTACTGCTTGATTTGTTTCTAACTTTGGAATATCTGCCTAAAAACTTCATCCTTAAATTTTCAGGGTCTACTTATTAAATTTACCCTTCAGTTTTTGGCAGTGCCCTGTATAAACATAGTCAGCTTGAGTGACATTTTTCACGTAAAAGCACAATTGAAATTTCACCAATACCTAGTTGCAATTGGACAACTAGTTTGCAGTGATAAGCACTGTCCTCAAACTTACATTGCTTTATATCCTCACTCCAACTGTCTATATGGGCAAAATAATTCTCACTCCAACTCTCTATATTGGCAAAAAAAAAAAAAACAAGATGGTGCTAAGAATGCCAGCTTCTGTTCAGTGCTCTCTATTATTTTGTTTGTTTTTAATTGTCCTGTT
This sequence comes from Protopterus annectens, assembly GCF_019279795.1. Taxonomy (NCBI): domain Eukaryota; kingdom Metazoa; phylum Chordata; order Ceratodontiformes; family Protopteridae; genus Protopterus; species Protopterus annectens. The sequence goes on along the minus strand of NC_056741.1, from coordinate 119,400,203 downwards.
ATTTGATGTAATTAAGTATACTCGTGAAGAATTGTTAAATATTTGGCAATTTATTTCAAGCAATTTGACACTGGATTTTTCACAATTAAGACATTTTCTGGAGATCCTAGCCGGATAAGCATTAGCTGTCAGCAGCAGAGGTAGCCACAGGCTTTGCAAAAGAGGGAAGTGAGCTAGTGCACTCGTTAGGCTGAGAAAGACCGTTCTTTTGAATGGTACTCCCAAGTTTACATCTGGCATGCAATAAGATGGATGAACTGTTACTTCTCAATGAAACTCACAAGGAGTTTTCACTTTCTTTTGTACTGTGTTTCATAGAAACCTGGCTAAATGAATACATTCCAGACTCTGCATTACATCTGCCTGGCTTTTAACTTTGCAGGGTGGAGAGAGTATTGGAGACATCAGGGAAGAGTAAAGGAGGAGGAATATATTTTTATATCAATGAAGATTGCTGTAATGATGTCACAGTGTCAAATAAAATGCGTTGCCCTGACTTAGAAATGTTACATGTTAATTGTAGACCCTTTTATTCACTTTGGGAGTTCTCTTAATTTATTCTCATTAGCGTTTGCATTCCACCTCAAGCCTGTGTGAGGGTGGCACTACAAAAACTGTCTGATCAGATAATGTGCTTGGAGCAGAATTATCCAAACTCTGTTCTGATTATTCTGGGGGATTTTAATAAGACAAATCTCATCCATGACCTTCCTAAATTTACACAACATATAAAGTGTCCTACCAGAGACAGGACCTCACTGGATCATTGTTAGACAGTGTTGAAACATGCTTGTTGTGCTGTCCCCCATGCAGCTTTGGGCTTTTCTGACCACTGTCTGATTAATTTGCTTCATATCTATAAGAACAAGTTAAAATCTGTTAAACCTGCAATCAATACAGCGAGAAGGTGGCCTATTGAGGCAAAATTGAAGCTGCAAGCCTGCTTTAATTGTACAGATTGGAGTGTCTTTGAAGATTCTGCTGCTAACTTGCATGAACTTGAAGACACAGTAACATCTTATGTCAGCTTCTGGGAAGATATGTGTGTCTCCACTAAGACCTATTTAAAATTTAACAACAGGAACTAAACTTAAGTAGCTTTGTCAAGCCAAGAAAGATGCCTATAGAAGTGGAGATAGAACACTTTTTATACAGGCAAGGACACAGTGACAAAGGAAATCAAAGTGGGTAAAAAGAAATATTCTGAAAAGCTGAAAAAAAACAGATTTTTAGCCAATGACCCTGCATCAGTGTAGAAAGATCTATAATGTATTACAAACTACAGGAAACCTTCCCCTACACTCCATCTAATTACCCGCTGGTTGATGACTTCATAGGTTCATAGGTTCATACTAGGCTATCTGCCCTAGGGCATTTATAAGCCTAGCCAGAATGTGTTTGGCTTTCGCCACCCATTTTAAATTTATTTTGCTATGCCCTTTTTCGAGGTTAGTATACTGTGCCTCTATCTAACAGTGACACAGAAGTGATACCCGGGGTAAACCTACGATCTCCCATCCACTCATCAAGATTCCTCTTGAAGAGAGTCAATGAGGGACTCTGCCTAACCTGGACTGGGATTTTATTCCAGAGTGAAGGGAGCCTCTGGGTTATGAATCTGTCCCTCCAGCATGTCCTATTTATTTCAGTGCTGAGGTGTAAGTCTCTCGAGCGCGTAGCTCGATGGGATTTGGATTTTCTGAGGTGCAGCATGTCCATTAATTCCGGGTTGGACATGGCTTTATACGTCAGGCACAGATCGCCTCTGAACAGGTGGTATGCCACTGAGCAGAGCTGGAGTTTCTTTAACCGGGCAGCATATGGCATCTGTTTGAGCCCTTTGATCCTCTTGGTGAGGTACTTTTGGGTCTTTCCAGTTGCTGCAGGTGTCTGGTAAGGTACATCCCAAGAGGGGCATTGTACTCAATTATGGGCCTGATGAGGGATGAGTAAAGAGGCACGATGACCTCCCCTGATCTAGATGTGAATCCCTTCATGATTAGGTGGGCTATATAAAATGTTTTTCTAACCACTTTGGCCATGTGGTTGTCAAATGAGAGATTGCTATCAACTTGGGTCCCCAGGTCCCTAATTACTTCTTCTGTACTTAATGGATTACCACCTATGTGGTAATTTGTGGCACTGTGTTTTTGCCAAAGGGATGACTATACACTTTTTGGCATTTAGCTTGAGGCCATGGCTCTGGCACCAGTTGTCTGTTTCTATGAGGCCCTTTTGGAGGATGCTTGTGTCGGCTGGAGAGTCGATTATGGCACCCAGTTTGCAGTCATCTGCGAACTTGGTCAGCCATAGTCCTTCCGTGTTGGGCTGTACCTCCGAGAAATATATACCGAACAAGAGAGGTCCCAGGACTGAGCCTTGTGGGACACCACTTGTAACTGGTTTGGAGTCTGACATGGCTCCAACAATTCTAACCATGTGGGTTCTGTCCTTGAGCCAGTTTGCAATCCATCTAGTGACATAGGGGTTTATATTTAAGCTGGTGAGCTTATCTATAATGCCCGAGTGGGGTATTGTATCGAAGGCTTTTGCGAGGTCCAGGTAGGCTGTGTGGACCACCTTCCCCTCGTCAATGGCCTTGGTGACTGTTTCAAAGAAATCAACCAGGTTTAAGAGGCAGGAATGCCACTTGAATGTCTTTTACTGCAGGTTTGATAAGCCTGAAGCTACAAGTGATAATGTTACCAGCCCTGTCAGTATTCACTCTTATATGACTCTCTCTTCCTCACATTCTCACATTCAGGCTGCATTAATTATTACTAAGGATGATGTGTATCATTTTTAAAAGACAGCAAATTTAGAAAGCAGTTGGCCCAAGTGGGGTTTCACCCTCCTTTTTTTAAACCTGTGCCAATCAACTGGCTCTTGTTTTTACTTGGATTTTTAATAAATCATTAGAGCTGTGTGAAGTTCCCTTATGTTTCAAACAAGCCACAATCATTCCAGTGCCTAAAAATCCACTATAACAGGACTGAATGTTGCTTTGATATTTGTGGTCATAAAGACTTTTGAGAGGCTGGTGTTAGCTCACTTTTAGGATATTACATCTCCCTCATTGGACACCCTTCATTTTGCTTATCGAGATAATTGATCAGTAAAAGATGCAGTTAATATGGGCCTGCACTATACCTTGCAACATGTTGACAACCCAGGGACATATGCAAGGATTCTTTTTGTGGACTTCAGCTCTGCATTTAATATAATAATTCTGGAACTTCTTCACTTGAATCTCTCCCAGCATTCTGTTCCTGTTTCCACCTGTCAATGGATCACCAATTTTCTAACCAGTCGGAAACAGCAGGTGAAAATGGGGAAATTTACATCTAGCTATCACACAATCAATACAGGTGCACCCCAGGCATGTGTGCTCTCCCCACTACTATTTCCCTCTACACTAATGACTGCACCTCTAAGGACCCGTCTGTTGAACTTATTAAATAAGCAAATGATACAACTTTCATCAGGTTCATCAGAAATGGTGATGAGTCTGCATACAGATTGGAGGTTGAGCAGCTGGACCTTTGATGTAGTCAGAATAATCTGAAACTGAACACTCTTAAAATGGTGTAGATGACATTGGACTTTAGCAGTGGTACTACAATATTATCCCCTCTCTTTATATTTAATATTGCTGTGTCAGTTGTGGAATCCTTTAAGTTTTTGGCATCTATAATCTCCTAGGACTTGAAGTGGGAGACCAATGTAGGGTCCATCATAAAAAAGGCACAACAGCAAATGTGCTTTCTGTGACAGCTGAGGAAATTCAACCTCCCACTTGAAAGGTTGATTCAGTTCTATACAGCAGTCATTGAGTCTGCTGTCAGCTCATCCATAACAGTGTGGTTTGAATCTTTGTCTAATCATGACAAAAATAGGTTACATCAAATAGTCAGGTCTACCAAAAATATCATTGGTGCTAGTTTGCCCTCCTTACAGGACCTGTACTATTCCAGAGTCATGAAAAAGGCAATGAAAATCATCACTGACCCTTTATATCCAGGCCACAATCTTTTTGACCTATTACCATCAACAGGAGTTATAGATTAATACGCACCAAAACAAGCAGATGTAAGAACAGTTTTTTTTTCCCACAGGCCATCAAGTTTAGAAATGGTTAACTCAGCTTATTAGGCTGGGGTATTCTTTTTCCCAAGCCTCCGAGGATTCTGCAGTATTGTTTACATATTGCTAATACTTGTTTGTTTCAGAGTTTATTTCAGTATTTCTTGCACTGAATTGCAATTTGCACCTTGTATGTATATGCATATTTACTTTTTTGTCTTGTTCTTAATAGTTGCATGTATGTCATTTGTTTTGTTCTTAATAGTTGTATGTATGTCATTTATGTAATTCATACTTGGAGTGTCACTGAAACTGGGGTCACATTCCTTGTATACATGCATACTTGGCCAATAAATGTGATTCTGATTCTGATCTTGTGGCAATGTAGAAATTGACAACCAGTTAATTCTCAAACAAACTGATATGGTATGTCATAGATGTATTTACACAATGTCACTGTAGGCAAAGCTCTCACATAAAAGTACTTGTAATGTCAATAAGGTTGTCAGTAGTACACACGCTGCACCCATCATGCACAATTCAAAGCAGACATGTAGACTCGCATATGCTGAGGCACTTAAATGCTATCTTCCTAAACCGCAAATACCTCCTAGATGATGTACGCATAACAAATACCCTCGGCAGACCCAAATGCACTCTTTCAAAAGAACACTCACATCAACATAGAAAGTCACATCTCATGGAGCCTCTACTTCTAACCCATAAGGAAAGCCACCACACAACCCAGCATTCTGGTCTTTGGAGAATCCATTGTGAGACACACTAATGTCCCTCTCAACAGGCTGAGTAAGGAGAAAGTCACAGCCAGCTGCTTATCAGGGACTAAGATCTGCCACATTACACATGCACTCAGGTCATCGGCACGAGTACCAGTATGACTTAGTCATACTGGTACTTGTGGTAATACCTCCCTAGATATATAAAGAGAGACATCATGGAGCTCTTGGAATGTGCGTCCCAGGCTGGTATAAGCCTAGTATTGAGCAGCATTTTACTTTCTCCAAGAATAATGCCACAATGCATACAAAGGATGACTGACTTTAAAAATTGGCTTAGTTTCTGGTGTCAGTCTAAGGGGGTACTATATTTTTCGCCATGGAAGGAGACAGGCAACAGCCTACACTGATTTGCCAGAGATGGTCTACACCTCTCCTTTCTAGTCTTTTGAATATTAGCTAAAACATTGTCTTGCCCATAATGCCTTCTTATGCAATGCCAAATTAAATGTACTGCTGTTAATACTGACAAACAGGACTTTTTATACAAAATGTGTATCCATAGCTACCGCATTGGCCCCTTTATCTGTTTCCTTAATAACTATTTGATTTTGATGAGTAAAATTAGTTAAGTGATGAATGGTTGCCCATTTAGCTTTAGTAAGATTTTCAGTGAAATGCCTATACGCATCCAAACATGCCACAACATCTCTCATTACCAAAGACTGAAACACTTCTATATAACAATTTTAACTACTGGACAAAAAGTATGATTTTTGCTATCCATTTGATATGTAGTTAATGTAGGAATATTGCTACTTTCAAATTCCAGATATTCACAAGTAGCATAAAAAGAAATGTCAGCTAATGAGCCTTAACTACCAGAGCAAGTGGAAAATGACCTCTCGACAACTTGTGCAAAAATGTCTTACTGTTCTAATTCACTTCTTGTATCATAATAATAATGCTACTTAATTTTTCTAATGAACTTGTAAAGATATATTATTATGTTTCATCTGTTAGGCAAAACTGTATACATAAACTTCAGTCCGTTTGATAAAAAATGTAACTATATATCAGACAAGTTATTATCTGAAAGATTAATTGCCTGTAATATATATATATATATATATATATATATATATATATATATATATATATATATATATATATATAAAGCGCTATTGCATCCTTCATTGTAAGCTTAAAGAAAGTCCATTCAAAAAGATTTTAAGTGTCATGGATGTAGTTTATCATAAATTACTCCCACAACATCTTTAAAACTTGATGAGTATTGGTTCTCTTTTCTTTTTTCTCCACTGTCTTGGGTTCCCCAATTCTTCATACAAAGAAGCAGCAGACTGAGAAGAAAAATTATTATCCAACTGACCAGAAGTGCCATCTGAATGGGGGTGATTTATCAGTTGTGGTATATAAGGAGTCAGTATCCACTGAAACAAAAGAAACCCGTATAAACGTACCCCTAATTTTTTGTCAACCCTGTGAGGCTCTTTCTTTATTCGAGTACTTACTGCATTCTCATTGAAAAATATTGGTAGCAAAATTCAACTTGGAATTCTATTCAGAAACGCCATTAATAAAATCATTAGCAGAAACAGAATTCTGTAGCTCAGCTTGCAGCAAAGAGTTTTCATCAACTACTTTGTTGTATTTCCTTCGGTCAAGCTCACTGAGAATGTCTAACGACTCCAAGGAACAAGCTAATACCACTTGCTGCCACTGTTCCTGCAAATCTTTTTGTCTTGTGTAAAAGGAGCAGAGGATTGATGCAACACCGTCAAACCTCTTGGCACCAAACTTAATGCCCAATATTGTTTTCAAAATAATTTATCATAAAAAATTAAGCTCAGTCTTGTTCCAATTAAATAATCTATTTTCAAGTGTATTTGTTGAAACATCACTGGCACTAGTTACATTAGCAGACATGGTGGACATACCTTTAAGAAATAAGGCACCTGGCTTGTCCAAACATTTTTTCAGCATCTCATTGAGTAAATCTCTCTGTTGTGTTGTGCCCTGAGAAGTTGCATCCATACCCACATTCATCATAGGTTGCCAAGAAAATGTATCCCATGTTAGTAAAGAAGAGACTGCTTTGGTAGCACTTGATTGTGTAAACATCCCTTGATCAATTTTCTGTGCAGTGTTGTTAACATCTACCACACCTGCAATCAATGAGCAAACGTTGGGTTGAGCAGAACTACAAGAAGAAACTGATTCACCATTTTGTCGTATGTTATTACTGTTGAAACCTGACACCCCACCAACAGAAGCTGCAGAAATTATACCAGAAGATGCATTAAGCATGGTGCTCTCCATACAACTCGCTGTAGCACACAGATTGCTGTTAACAGACATCATGACAGCAGCAGCACCAGTAATAGCAGCTGAAAAGCAAGACTTAATCTGCACAAAACAGTGTCATCAAAGTATCCAGCTGATCCTTAAACAAACCATATAAGTTACCCAGTATTAACCAAAACACTAATTCACGAATTACCTAAAAGAACTTGCAAAAAAGGTAGGCTAAAATGGCGTTACTGAACTGATGCCTTGAGTCACACACACACAAAAAACTCTTCAGAGGTTAAAAATCGATACTCACAAAAGGAGATTTTATACAAGCATCAGTAAATAGTAATTAAACAATAAATCAACCTAGAGTAAACTTCTATATTGTAAGATATACATAACCTTCAGTTTTATCCAGATAGTACAGAGTATATCTTTAAGTATAACCAGGCTTTTATATGGAACCTGCTTTCCAAATAGCTACATAACTAGCCTACTCTTGCTTCTTTTAAGAATGGTCTCAAAACACAACTTTTTGGACTTGCTTTTAGTTAATTTAATGTTTTGTTGTTTCTTTGTATATTTTGATACTTGTTACTTAACTTGTAGAGTGCCTGACAGAGGCACCTTAATAAACTTGAATTTGAATGCACCTTGTAGCTATTTTTCCAATTCATAAGTCTCCTAACACAAATTTATCATGAAGGATTAGTGACAAAATTATTGCAATACTCAAGTTACAACAGATACTTTTTTTCTTCTCTTTTCAATGATATTTACATTATTCATTTATGTTCTACATCAGCTTCAGAATGAGAGACGTTTTTGGTATCTGTAAATTTCTTTCATCAGTGCTATGAGCAAATTATTGAGTTAACCACTCCTATACAGAAAATTAAATTTACTTGTCATTATGTCTTTATAGCTGCACAAGGCCATCTCTTCTGATCCTAGCTTTCAACCTATTACAGCAAGAAATCTGGACAAAGCCACAAATAATGGGGGGACAAAGGCCCAAATATAGGGACACTTTTGAAATACTGCTCTTATAAACTTAGAAAGTTGATAGAATAACAGGTTTTGCATTAGCATGACTTTTCTGAAGGGTATGAAGTCTATATCTCAAATGTCTGTCATTATTTTCTGAATTCATTACGCATAAAATTGACAATAATCTGCCAGAAAACCATAATTTAAGGAGTAACAGGTCAAAAATATGAGAGAAAAATCTGAACATACTGTGAAAATCTGTACAATTGAGAGGTATGGTTCTGACTGATATTTTTCTATGATACATAACATTTTTATTAGTGAAGTGATTTTAGTGCTCACAAATCTGTGTTCCTACAGTTCATCTCATGGAATTGTTGATTCTTACCTTAGTAAATCTTATATGTCCTGGGATTCAGAAGCATTGTGGTTGTAATCTCGGCCAACCCTTTTCAGCTTAACGTGTGTTCAAGGCAAGCCTTATTTCCTGGGAAGTGTGTGCAATAAGCAACTGATTTAATATCCTTATTGTAACCACAGGATGGACCTGTGAAAGGAGCATGCAGTGTATAACATTGCTGTAGGGAAGCACAACAGGGGAATTGCTATTGCACTGAGTAAGAGCCACAGGGTGCTCACCAAGATCTTGTGAATATAGTCACTGTAAGTGAAAACAAGGTATGTGGTAGACCTATATAGTCATGAGGTATATAAGCTGATCTATTTTTGATATAGATAGATAAATAGATGGATAACTAGAGATAGACATCTATCTACTTTTATCTAGATAGATAAATAGATAAAGAGACAAGAAAGCCAGGGAACCTTTTTGGCCAGGCTTATATAGGCCCCAGAGATGATAGCCTAGTACCTACCTATGAACCTATAAGACACATGATGTAGAGAATGTAGCTTAAAGAAGGTTGTAAGGGAAGTAAGATGAAGGCAGGAGTGTAGAGGGTAGCACAACCATACAAACGTATAACTCAGGCTAGACTGCAGAGAGAAGCTGTGACACAATCTGGGGTGTGGAAGATAATGGAGAAGGGGAATTACACACTCAGGTATAAATGTCAACTATCTGAAAAAAAACACATAAAAAGGTGCGGGAAGATAAGACGATTAGGTTAGGTATCAGAGAAAGACAGCTGCGACTGACAGGTGTGGGAAGGTAAGATTAGGTTAGGAAGCAGTGGAAGACAGGCTTGACTGACAGGGTGTGTGGTAACACAATGAGGGAGGGGAAATAATGGTGAAGAAGATATAAAAAAACAGCAGTAAGACAATATTGAGAGTTGGATTGAACAACCAACAGGGGAGGGTATAGAAAAAGGGAGAGAAGCACTAGTAATGGAGATAGAATAGTATGCCTTAATCACTTTCTCTACTAGCTATGACCCAGTAGGAGATTATGTGCCGCACTGGATACAGTGACCACTGGACCCTGTGTAGAACAATAGAGACAGTGCTGGACAGGGATTTGACTCAGTGAGTCAATGAATGAAGTTCTCCATCCGACTGATTCTGGCTCACTGTTCCTGTTGATTATCTTCCCTCAATGTCTGCCAGCTGCTTATGTGTGAGAAAGGTGTCACCTCTACTGACACTGCTATTTGTGGGCACATCTCTCCCAACATCTGGTGCAGGTCTATGTGAAGTGGGTAGCTAATATTGGGCAGGAAGTGTGGAGTTACAATGGCAATTAATGACCCATATTTGCTGGGTGCTTTTGGTGATAACAGTGGCACAGTATCTCATACCAGCAGGGGCCAACAGGCCTTGCCAGAGGGATGGGTGCATTTCATGATGCTGCTTCATTTTATAATAAAACAAATGGAGACAAAACAAAATAATAAATAAAATAAATGCATGTAATAGAAAGGATAGGAACAAAGATGGTGGGGAAGCAAGAAAGTACATATACAATGAAAAACTGAAGGTTATATATATTTTGCCTGTGATAAATTTAAACATAATATTCACAAAGGACCAAAAAACAATTCTTAATTCAACAAGGCTGTTTACATGCCCAGTTTAGGGGGGACCTGTACCAAAAGACATCATCACTTGCATTCTGATAGAGGATTAATGTGATAACTTACTTGAACAAACCAAAATGGGTCTGTACCTCAACAGGCAATACTGATATCTGATTCAAATTATACAAAGACACCATGCTGTTCAGACATACATTTCACTGACTGGTTATAAGCAAAGGAAATTATTATATTGACAAATATGTCCTTTGACCCAGACATTTGCTCATACACATTTCCCCATCTAATACTGTTTTTAGTATAATGAAAAAGAAACCTCATCGGAATATTTCATGTAATACAAATGGGGGAGGTGGAATTGAACCCACAGGCATCTTCCTAATGTGGGGTCACAGCCTTAACATCCTTACCCACTTGCCCAAGTATATGACAGGATGTATATATAAACACAGTCATAACATTCAACAGTTATCTTGCTACCTTTTGTTTACGGCAGTTATCACAGAACTAGCAGTGATGTCAGACATGTGTACTGTTTGGGAATGGATGTCGGAAATGTGCACTGTTTGGGAATGAATGAAATGTGTACTGTTTGGGAATAAATCTCTGCTGTTGTTAATAATGTAATCTGTGTAGTCTGAAGCAAATATACTCAACACAATGGTCTCTTAGGTGCTCCAATCTCCTTCTGTGAGAACACCTGTTAACTTCACTTTCTTCATGCGCCACAGAGATAAAAACAGCACTGTATAATATTTATAGACAGCATGCCAAGACAGGTTATATATGTAACTAAGATACGTTATACCAGTATGGAGGTGGTTACTGCTGTTTAACTTCATCCTCCCAATGGAGCAGAAGGTCAGCTGAACTGTGCCTCATATCACTGTAATGGTAACATAATTGTTTCACTATGGGCGGGATGCCAGTGGAATGAGTGATAGCCTGTGCTAAAACATTACAGGCTTCAGTCTTATAGTGAGACCCATTAAAACAGTCCTGCAGTATCCCCTGGCCATCATCCTTACGGAGGAGATTCAAAAACATTTTGCATTTTCTTCACACTACCTCTTCACTATAAAAAGAGCACTATCCTATCCTTCTCTAGCCATGAAGTAAAAATCACTGAAACTTAGTGCCCAAATCAGGTTTCACATGTCCACTCTACCATGCCCTGATGGACATCCTTTGGCATCTCATTCTTATGATGGAGGGTAGACTAGGAAAGTATAAGTATTGTATTATTATTATGGTTCACAGGACAACATTATGGTTTGAAACGTGGCAGTCTTGTATCCATGTCTATGCTGTTAAGAATCAGGCATGACAGTGACCCCATTTACAGGCAGATGCATGTGGATTTACAGTCCTCCCCAAGGCATAGTCTGGACAGTGAATGCAGAGAGCGACATTTAGGGACACAGGTGTGTACACAGCATTTTGTACAACTAAGACTGATGCATAGCAGGTTTTCATCACACAAATTGAGAGATTCAGAAACAGTAATGTGTTGAGCCCTACTTAGTATAGCTATCATACTCAGCCAGATGAATTTGCATGATGTAAGTTGGAGCATAATCAGTGAGAACCATTATGCTGTGGAACAACTCAGACAGCAGAAATTTTAGCAGAAATTTTTGAACCTGCCACAGCTGGACCTGTCATGTGTGCCTGATTTTTAAGTGCTACTGTAGTTGTTTACCATAATATAAAATATACTGTGCAATATTTTCAATGTTTTGGGAAGGTGAATTGAGTATGGTACAGCATGGGGTCAGACAACCGCTATCATTAATTATCAATTCCTGAAGGTAAACATGAATTTTCAGCTGAGTTCAAATGTGCAGTGGGTGCAGCATCTTTGCATGGCACTTGTTTCTGTATGTCTCTGTTTCTGCATGTCTCTGCCCAATAACCACCTGTTTTTTCTAATTAGTATACACAATCATGCTCATTTTAATAATTGTACTCATTACCATGTCATTTTACAGTGATTGACATGTGCTGCACTTGGCCATGTTGCAGAGTTCAGTTTTTTGAATCGCACATACCCTGCTAATGGCCACTTGCACAGCTTCACTTTCTAGAACTTACTAAAATGCGGCAAAATAATCTGAATCTGGTTCATGATCTTTCTGCGTAAACCAAACTCTGTTACTCTTAGCCCAACTAATTATAAATCAGCAGCCTTAATTAGTTCTGATGTGTGTTTTACCTTAATAATTACAGGGTGATTTAAAAATAAAGAACTACACTATGTAATCTCCCCATTTTAGTCAATTATTCTGTAGTGTAGTCAAATAAATATCATACTGTGGACTTTCGTTTTCTTCCTAATGTCTTATTTCCCTGTCTTATTTTTATGGTAAGTCTATACGTGTGAAAAGCATTTAAGAGAATTAATTGCAGTTATCGGTTTTCAGTTTGGTATCGTTTTCATTGCACACTTTTTGATGCTGCCCATGTTTTATATGGAAATCTTACAACTAGATTTTCAAAAATGTATGCTATGTCTGCTCAGTCCATATTCACAATGACACCTGGCAACACTACGTGTTTAATCTCTATATCAAATCACTTCTCATTTGTCTCAAACTTCTTTCCTTTACCAGGTTTCCTGTATTCAAGGAACTGATCCTATCTATCAATGTATTTGCAAATATTTTTGATCCTCCCAAACAGATCAATTCCTAGTGAAAAATTATTTTCCAGTTGTGGTTTAAATAACAAACAGAAAAAAAACTATTTCCCTCTTCGGAAAGTTACATCGGTACTAATCTTTTTGCTCTATACCAAGTAAAAGTAATTCAGAACGAAATCATCAAGGGATAATATTTTCTTAAAATAATCTGAATGAAAAGTAACCAATACATATCTTAGAGTTTAATGCGACAGGAAACAGTAATTTAGAGCACTCAGATGTAAGTCTATTATCCAAAATTTCAGTAATTAAAATTAATTATTTTTATTTTTTATTTTATATTTTCTTCTGAACCTTCTTACTTATATAGAATTCTAGTCCCTGGTACCAAAGCCATTATTTAAAACTATCCACAATGATGTATTAAACATTATTAGGTACCTGTACTATACCTACATGTGGTTACATAAACATTGTACACCTAAAGCTCAAGGCAGCCTGAATCTTTTAATATTAACTGGCATTTTTAATATCAAGGTATTCTAAAGATTTCATAGTTCAATTCTATCTAAGAACAATTTATCATGCCAGTCAGCTTGGCACAATTTATGATCTAAATGTTTACTAGCATCTCAAGTTTAATCCCTACATTCTACCATTTCTATCCTCTTACACACAATAAAAATTTAACATTCATACCATGCTACTTAATTAATAAATAACTTTCATAACCTATTTAAATGGCTTGGCATGATTAATGCTCTCCATTTTGTGCAACCAGTTACTGTTAATCTGGAAACCTATTTGTCATAATGCAAGCAAGTAACACTAAACACATCATTTCCTAGGTCCAACATATGGGAATGTTGGCATCAACTAAGTCATAGGTGGGGTGTTGTATTAAAGTAAAAAAAAAGCAATGAGTTTTGCGTTCCTGTCCCACACATTTCCTTTAATCTGGAGTTGGGCATATAGAATTTAGGGGTGTGGAGTCCTGCCCTCAGATTAAGGTTTGCAAGGAGCAAACACCAAAGGCTCATAAGTGCATAGGTTTATAGAAGGTTACTAGGCTAACAGCTCTACAGCCCTTAAAAAGTCTAGCCATATTTGTCCCTAGTTGCCCCAATTGTCAGTGGTTAGGTGAGGAAAGTTCACAGAGGAAAGAGTCTATGGTAGTTAATGCTGACTTCCTCTGTCCAGGAGGGACATCGGTGTCACTCCAGGAGTCAATTTGCTGTCACCCATCCATTGATCTAGGTTACGTTTGAAGATGGTCAGGAAGGTGCTCTGCTTCACATGAAATGGAAGCTTGTTCCAGAGAAATGGCAGTCTCTGGGAGATGTATCTGTCTGTCTAGTATGACCTGTTTATATCAGAGGCTAGGTTAAGATCCCTGGAGTGAGTGACCCTCATGCAGTTTGATTTACAAATGTGTAACATTTTCATCAGGGCTGGGTCAGAGACTTCCCAATAAATCAGGCACAGGTTAACCCTTAGCAACCTGTAGGAGACAGAATACAGTGATGGGGCTTTCAGACATTCCATGCAAGACTTGTTTTGTGTACCCTGTAATTTCTTGGTGAGAAACCTATTTGGTCTCTCCAGTCATTGCAGGTGTCTGGTGAGGTACATGCAAAAGGGAGCATTGTACTCAATTATTGGTCTGATGATGGCTGAGTATAATGTAATTATAACATGCTTAGATCTATATGTGATGCCTTTACTTATACGATGTGCCACATGGAAGGATTTCCTTACTACTGTGGATATGTGGTGGTCAAAGTTCAGATTGCTATCAACCTGAATACCCAGATCACGTACTACTTGGTCTACACTTAGGGGTTGTTGTCTATAATGTAATTAGCAGGGATGTCAGCCTTCAAAAAGGGAATAATAATGTATTTTGTTTTCATTTAACTTTAATCTGTGGCTTTGGCACCAATCATTTGTCTGTGTTAACCCTATCTGCAGTATATTGACATCATTGGGGGACTCGATGATGGCTCCCAATTTGCAATTATCTGCACCCCTGGTGAGCCACAGGCCATCCAAATTTACCTGGACTTATGAGAAATAAATGCAGAATCATAAGGGGCCAAGCACAGATCCCTGTGTTATGCCACTGGTTACTAGTCTTTTGCCAAAGTTGAAATCAATGACTTTGACAGTATAGGTCCTGCTGGTGAACCAGGTGGCTTCCCATCTAATAATGTAGAGGTTAATTCCCAATTGGAAGAATTTCTCTATAATACCTGAGTGGGGTATTGTGCCAAATGCCCTGGCTAGGTCAAGATAGGTGGTATGTACCATCTTTCTCTCATCCAAGGCCTTAGTGACTTTCTCAAAGTAGTCAACCATTATCACAGGCATGCTCTACTTCTAACAAATCCAAATTGGGTTGGGTCCAGAGTTTGGAGATTATCTATGTCTTTATTAATAACATCCATAATAATTCTTTACATGGCCTTACAGATGAGGCTAGTCAAGCTTATGGGCCTATAATTCCCAGGGTCGGTTTATTGTCCCCCTTTGTGCAGAGAGATTACTGTTGCTGTTCTCTCCATTCTGATGGAACATAACCAGTTCACAGGCTGTGGTTAAACAGGAATGCAAGTGAGTCTATCCAAGTGGGTCTGCTGGGTCATGTTTTAAGTTGTTTAAAAGACAATCTGGGATGTTGTCTGGTACCACTGATGCCTTGGTTTTGTCCTTGGAGAACACCAAGATAATCCGCTCTGTTGAGATAATAGGCTGAGGAATAGTTGCGGGTATACTTTGAAGGATGTCTGGAGGGGAGAGGGGGGTGAAATTTGCTCCAAATCTGTCGGCTAGCAGTTTGGGTATTACCTCTGGTTGAGTATATCCTTAAACAGTTCAGTGCATAGCTGGGTATTCCCTTTTAGATTTTGGACATAGTTAAAGAATGCCTTGCAGCTTGCAACTATCCTTAGCTAGGAAGGCTATTTTTGCTTCATAATTAGATTTGAATGACTTGACAAGATCTCTAATTTGTTTGTTGAAGCTAGAGAGAGATTTCTTCCTCTGCTGAGCCATTTCCCTCTTGTTATTGGATATTAGTTTCTTTCTCTTGTTGTATAGCCTGTTTATACTAGGGGTCCACCAGGGTGACTTGTTTTTTCATCAAGACCTGGTTTTAATCCATTCAGGTACAGCTGATTCTATACAACTGCTTAAGTGGTTATACAGGGCATTGGTGTACACTTTTAAACAGGGCTTTGAAATTGTGTATACCATCACTTAGTAGGAGGTAGTTTGTCTTTGAAAAATTCTTAAGTGTTTTTGAGCTTGTTAGGGTATCTGGTCTTATGATTACATTGAATGAGATTGATTTATGGTCTAATCTTACCAAAGAGGACATCACACAGGGGATGTTGCAATGCTGTCCCATGTTAGTGTGTACTATGTCCAAGACATTTGACCATCTTATAGGTGTGCTGACTATCTGTTTGAGAGCATTTGCACTGACAAAGTCCAAGAACCTCTGAGCCAGCATGTTTGTGGTCGAGTATGTTTCCCAGTCAATGGTAGGATAATTAAAATCACCTATGAGCAAGATGTTGGGCTGTATGGTAAGTGACTCCAGTAAGTCCAGGTATGTGCTATGCTTTTCCTGTTTTATGGTGAAACTATGATGTGGTAGGGGGCTTTGTCTATAGTTAATTAGATATGGAATAGCACAAGATAGTCATACTGTTTCACCAGTCTCGAGGTGTACTTATCCTTAATGAAGATGGATACACTTCCTGCTTTGGTTCTTTCATGGTCAGTTTGTAGTCTGAATGCATGGAAGGCATTGTAGACCTACATGGCTGGGGTACTTTCCACACCTTTGAACCATATTTCAGTTACTGCACAGATGTCAGCATCTTCCAAAGTGAGGAGTGCTTCCAGGGAACACAGTTTCTTGTTTAGACTCCTAGCATTAAGCAGCAGTTTATCTATAGAGGACTTTGTTATGTTGGAAGGTTGGTTATTTTGACACTGCCAAAAAAAGTCACAATAGGGGTGGTTAATGGCTTTGCCAGTATCCAAAATCCTAGAGGAGACAGGTGCAGACCATCTCTGGCAAAGCAGCGTGGCCTGTTGACCATGCCTTTTCCCAGGCTGGCAGATGTTAGAATCCCTCTGGACTTACACCAAAAGCTAAGACAATTGTTAAAGTCAATCATTTTTTGTTTGTAACGTGACATCATCCTTGGATAAGGTAGAATGCTGCTTAAGGCTAGGCTTATACCTGCCTATGTCACATAGTCTGAAAGCTCAGTCATGTCTCTTTTCATATAGTCCAGTGAGGTACATCTCAAGTCATTCACTCCCACATGGAGTATGACAGAGTCATACCAGAACTTATGGTAGAGAGACGTGAGTGCTTCATTTTGTGGATGGATCCTGGCACCAGACAGGCAGCTAAAAGTAACCCACTCCTTAACTAGCCTGTTGAGAGAAACATCCATGTGCCTCACAATGGAGTCACCTATTTCCAATAAATTAGGTTTTGTGGTGTTACGCCTTATGGGCTTATTTGTTGAGACACTGATGTGTGTGTGTTATGTGTTGTGTTTGTTTTTTACATTGTTATGTGTGTAAATGGTTCTTGTTTGGGAGTCCTCTGATCTTTTGGTAATTTACTAGTCAGGACTTCCACATATATGGATTTATGTGTCACATCCTTTTTAGTGTGGGAAGTGTGTATGTGCTGGCAATCTGTCTGACATTTGATTTGTCCCTATGTGAGAGTCTTGCCTCCAATTTTATAGTGTAACCTATGTCTCTCACATAAAGTATTTGCTTGATTTAGGAGTAAATGGTTGTCAGTATACATGAGACAATTGCTATATTGCTTCAAGATGCCCAAGTCTATCAGGCTGGCTAGAGAGATGATGAGAAACTGCCCATCCATGGAAGCAGGCTCTTATCGTATGTTTTATTAGGGAAGAGAATGGGTTAATTTGACAGGACTGTGCTGGTAATGCTGAGATTACAAAACAGACCTATACTTTGTGTAGGCTAAGGTTAATCAATGAGACCGGTACTCAGTGCATAACTGAGTTGCTCCTACAGAAGCAGAAAAGCTTAGAAGTGTTTCACTGACAACTGTTTAGGGAAAAGCTGAGCTTCTAGGCTTTTGCATCTATACAGGGCACTGCTAACCACTGCTGATCGAAGAGCAGCACCGCACAAACATAAGGTTTAAATACAAACAAAGGGAAATTAAGCTAATTACCAATCAGTAGAGCACACAACTAGCCATTCACCAGGAATCCCCAACTCAGATAGGTTAGATCAGCATACTTCTGCCACAAGGGTGCAGAAAAACACCTTCTTAATGTAAAATAGCTGGTTTAAAGCCTAAGCATACCAAGACCATGCAAATTACTTACAACAGCCCTACAACTAACAGATACAATATAATACATTGCAATATACTTAAAGGAACAGTAGTCAGTACAAATCTTTTTACTATAAAGTAAAGCAAACAGTTTAAGTAACTACTAAAATAGAGTAAAAGTATATAGGAGAAGTGCAAAAAAATACTTATTTTTGTCTTTTCAGTAGTGGATTGCTTCAGGTGAAAGCAGATTCTCAGCAATCAGTAGCAAAGTTACCAAACTACAAGCAGCTCTGAGTATCTGTGCCAAAGCCTGTGCAAATGCAAGCCTTAAATACAGGCAAAGAGAAACAAGTTTTAAGCTAACTAACAATCAGGAAATCACACAATAAGCCTTACTTAAAGCAGGAGCAGACAGTACATTTTTTTAAACTGCTAAAGCACAGTCACAGTATAAAAGAGAAGCACAAAAAATACTTGGAAGCCCTTTTGTATGTTTTCCAGCTCAGACAGACCAGGTAAACACCTTCTGCCACTGGATGAATAATCCCAATTCTCATAATGTAAAAGCACAGTAAAGGAGTGTCCTGAGTGAAATGCTACCACAAACAAACTTAAAGATATGGATACAGCAGTGTAATTTAAACAGCTTATAAAAGTGTGATTATTCAATGAAAGTACTTTGTTTTGTATAAATTAGCCAAGAGCCACTCAATTGTACAGAATTTATAAAGGCACTAAAAACAAGATAAGCTGATTAATAAGCCTCCAGTCAATAAAACTTCATGAAGAAATCTCAAGTGTTTTCCCTATCCTAAATAGATCAGGGCTTATATGTTTTGCAAACTTTTATGTGCTGTTTGTTTGGGGCTGTGATGTTTACAGACTTTAAACTTTGTGACAATGTTTATTTTTATGGTAACTAGCCACCTTGCAGTGGTAAACCTTGGCTCTAGATGATTGTCACTGTTGACATGACACCCCAACCCCATGTGCAAAAATGGGAAAAAGGGGGGGTGTGGATGAATGGATTCCAAGATGAAACAAGGATATTATACTTCATAGTAAACATCTGCTAGCCTAAGTATTGTAATTTGTCACAAGATGATCTCTCTCCACAAGAT
The DNA here is from genome assembly GCF_019279795.1 of Protopterus annectens. NCBI lineage: Eukaryota > Metazoa > Chordata > Ceratodontiformes > Protopteridae > Protopterus > Protopterus annectens. Next base: position 119,380,968 of record NC_056741.1, on the reverse strand, counting down.
AATGCTCCAGTTAAGTGTCTTATTGTTTGCAATTTTTACATCATTAATTTTACTTTAGTCACCAGTGTTTGAGAACATTATCACCTACCCAAAGATTATATCTATAATATTTATATTATCTTGCCCGTTATTTTATCAGTTTTAAGAAGTACCAATCCAAAGTTATTTTTTTTTTTATTTCACTATTTAAACCAGAACTTACCTCCCAAACTTATTGCTTAATCCTGCTCATTAGTTATTAACCTTATTTATAACATACATACATTGTGCTCTTCTTGCTGGTCAGAAAAGAACCCTGACTTGGATGAGAAGAAATACTGGTTTCTTTAGGGAGCATCTCCTTGCATTATATAACAGGGAAAAAAACTGTTTTATATGCAGTTGATGACTAATTTTAATGGCCCCATAACTGCCTTCTGGAGAACTTCTTTTCTCCATAATTTTACCCTAGTATGTTCTGCATACAGGAAAAATAATATGGCAGTCCTTCCTATCTTTTCCTCTTATCCTCCTGTTTGTAGACCACAAAAAATGAATACTATACTAGTGTCAACAACACTTTGAAAAAGATGACACACATCTTACTACTCCCTTTTCCTGAAACAAAAATAAATTACCTTGCTTGGTAGAATTTTACAATACAGTTCATTAAAGTACATAGATTTTTCACTGTCTTTTTGATAATGTGCTTATAGTTTTCTTTTATTTTAGTCACAATCTATTTTTTTAAACATGTTTCTGAATAGTACCCAACATTCCCCCTGGAAGCGGGAAGAGTTCTGTATTGTTTGGTATGCAAATGTTATGCAAATTATATGTCCAGATTTTTAGCTGGATGTACTTATTTTTCAAGGGCCTTCTTTCCAGTTTTCAGTGTCTGCAGGTTTTGTGGTATGGTGGGTATGCAAAGCATCTTATAACTACTAGGACTGACACAAAGTACAGAAGACAGTGACAGAGGTGTGTCTCTAGTAACTATACTGGCTATATTACTGAGTGTTTCCATAGTGCTCTGATAAACCTATATAATTTATTTATTTAACATTTGTTGACCAGGAAAGTCTGACTAGGCTCCACAGAGCCTGTTTTCAGTGGAGGCCTGGGGAGAAATGCTTCAGACACATGTCTTTAGAATGTGGGAGGAAACCAGAGTACCCAGACAAAATCCACGCAAATGCAGGGAGAACATGCAAACTCCGCACAGAAGGCACCCCAGCCAGGAATCCAAGCGGAGAACCTCTTGGTGTGAGGTGACAACATTAACCACTGCACCACTGCGCCACCCTATAATAAAAATAATAAACAGCATTACATTCTAGGCCGGAGTGAGCATGATAACTGTAATGCTGCACCACTGCGTCACCCTATAATAAACATAATAAACAGCATTACAGTCATCATGCTCACTCCCGCCTAGAATGACACGCCATGCTCCTCTGCAGGATGATATTCTCTGATAGTTCCTCTTGAGCTGAAAAACAATAACAGTGAATGCTCCATGCAACAGTTAAATCTGACAAGGAGGGACGACTCTGCAGGTTGTAAAGTGGTGCCAATGCTGCTCCATCAGAGTGGAATAAGTGTGTGTGTGTGTGTGTGTGTGTGTGTGTGTGTGTGTGTGTGTAAAAGAAAGAGACTGCTTATATTGCATATCATTTAACCCATTCACCATCCTTAACTATTTTTTTTCCCAAAAGACAGAGTTAATAGAGACGTTAATGGTTGCATCAATTCCAGTCTCATAAAACAAGGAATAATGTCCAGGAAAACATATCGCACCAACATGAATGATCCTTCTCTTCCTCCAGTCTCCAGGAAATTATGAGAATGTTACAATGGCAGTGGGAACTGTTAGATATGCTGCTGTCACCTATTTATGACAGTTATGCAAAGTGACACAAGTCATTTTTCTTTCCATGAACAGCAGCTTTTTAAAAAATCTGCAGGTGGAGTAGAAATAAAGGTTTAACAGCAAGTTAGAACAGAGTTTAGAAGCGACAGTGGATTAAACTAACAGACAATAAGTAATGTCCAAATACTAAAGATGATAAGATTTGGAAAGCTGCAGAGAGCATGATGAAATGTGTAATCTGACAACTGCTGCATGATGGGAAGGAACTTAGTGCAGTGACAAAGTAGCAGACTTATAATAGATCAGAAAGTAGATCCCTTGATACCTGCCATGTATAGCACAGAGGCTGCTGAATACTTTTCATTTTTATTTTTTAAGCATATCAGCAGAGGGGATGGGGTTGCAGCTTTTGTGATGAGAGGACAAACTTCCTCTATGAGCAGCCCACGTATTCCAGCAATACAGAAGATGGGGTGGAGTGGAATACAGCTCATATGGTCTGTTTAATTACCTTTAAGAGCAAATGGCACAGTTTGGTAGTTAAACAGTTTACAAACTGTCAGTTAAAAAATGAAATCCCCTAATAGCCAGCTTGCAAGCTGTCAGACTTTTCTAAATGTCTGGCAGCCTACAAGTTGGTACCCAGGTCAGGTGTCTTGTTCACCACACCCTTGGTGTGGCATTATTTCAGACTTGAATATTTATTGCCATTAGGATTGGAGTAAGCTTTCTCCATCCCTGTGGAAGAAGGAAGTTCTCCTTTTGTGTATTTTGTCTATTCAACATCTGACTGCACAGTAAATCCTTCTACATTTGGGGATGCATATATTGTCCTTTCTGTTTCTGCAACATAAAGTGTTTTGAAGACACTTTAAAGAACATGAGAGTTCTCTATCAGATGTTATAGCCTCCACAATTCAGCTCACTCTAGAGAGGAATAACTTTTTATTTCTGTGTCATCTCTGCCTTTGTCCTTATGTAGTTATTATATTTTTTCCCCAAGGAGTGGTAGGAGTGAATTACTCTCCCAACTGTAACAGTCAGTATGGGATGTGTATGCTATGTATTTTAGAGTTAAGGCTGAGAGTTTTTAAAATAATATATAACTGCACTGCTGGGTTTACCTAGTCCCAGAAAACCCATAAGGATTGTGTTCAATCTATTAGTCAGTTATGTATTACAGCATGACTGTAGGCAAATGGTAACAAACTCAGCACGAGCATGTTCTACTTGAATGACAAAGGGCTGAATGAACCAGTCTAGTGAATTTGAATTGAATAAAAACCACAAACTGCATTGATAAGTTTACAAAAACAAAAAAAGCATGCAACATGCTAAATCCATAAAGACGAACCACAAGTTAAAAGTATAAAATGATCACAAGCTTTATTTCAAAAGTAAAACTGTATTAAAATGTTAGTGCTTTCATTTAAATGAATATTAAACTTCTTCAGACATCATTTTAAAATTTTCCCCCCATTTTAAATACAATTCCTTATAGTGACATAATTTCCTCTTAATAAGTAGCATTTCATGTACAGCAATATTCAGTTTTAAAAACAATGCTGCCCCATTCATGAATATAAAACCTTATTCAACTCTAAATTCATTATAAATTATCTATTTATCTCCTTTGTGAAACACATTTATTTTATCTTACTTCTTTTTAATGCATTAAGCTTCAAGATTGGAGTTATAGAACTCCGTTCATTGATTCCTGGCCAGCTGTCTGCTTGTAACCTTACTTGCCATTCAAGCTGTCTCAATTCTAATAACAAGCCCCATGCTTTTTTATCATCTATTACTACACTGTCAGTAATGGTGTAGCTAAATTGGTGCCCTGGATGGTCTTTTACATGCTTTGCTAAGGCATTAGATAAATTAATTTTTCTAATGGCATATTCATGCTCATATACACGTTGGGAGAATTTTCTCTCCATTTTTCCTATGTAAAAAGCTAAACATAATTTACACAACATAATTTGCACTTACTTAAATATACCACTGCCTTAGATTCACAACCGTATTCTCGTTTTATCATATATTTTTTGTTTCTTATAATAAATTCATTATTAATTTCTATTTTGTGGCCCCATTTACATGCACCACACCTCCTCATGCCATGCAGGACACTCACTATAATTCTCTTTATACTGAATTAATTCTTTTAAATTTTTCCCTCTCCTGTTAACAATACATGGCTTTACACCTAATATGTTTCTAAACTCTTCTTCGCTTAATATGACCCAGTTTTTTTCAAAAATCCATTTAAGTAGTCTGAAGTCTTCACTATATGTTATAATCAGTGCTTCTGAGAACTTATTATTATTTCTTTCAACTACATCTTCGATTCTGTGTGAACCAGGGTTATCTGTTATTGTTTCTTCTATATCATGTGTCCTCATTTCACTTAAAATGCTTCCTTATGTAAAATGGGTTTAAAATGACCGATGTCTCTTTTGATTCTGACGTCTTCTATGGTTTCATCAATGAATTCACCTGGGTATGCCCTAGCACAAAACACAGACCATAGATTGATGCATTCTTCAATGAAGTCTTGTTCTTTTGTTATCATCCGGGCAGCTCTAACTACCTGCCCTTTTATCACAGATCTTTTTTGGTGTGCTGGATGGGAACTGTTATAGTGCAATAAACTGTTCAAATAAGTTTCCTTCCTGTATATCTAAGCCATGTATCTTTCCTCTATGTTGTCTTTTATGAGTTTAATATCTAAATATTCCATAAAATCAAGCCTAACTTTCCATGTGAATTTCAAAAAGGTTGTTGTTCCATTAATATACTCCAGAAATTCTTCCAGGATGCTTCTAGGCCCTTTCCAAATTATACTTATATCGCCCTGGAATCTGAAATAAGATTTAAGATATTTATGGAACTCAGTATTAAACACGTATTTCCTTTCCCAATATGCCATGATGGTATTCACATATGCTCCCCCACATGGTGATCCCATTGCGATTCCTCTATTTTGCAAGTAGTAGTTACTACTAAACACAACATAATCGTTGTTCAAGACTAATTCTAGCATCTCTACTAATACATTAGCTTTATCCTGGGGTATGTCATTTGTATTTAACATTACATTAGTCCATTCAACTCCTATATCCTGCGGAATGACTGTGTATAAGTCACATACATCAATATGTCTTCCTTGTTATATTCTATGCTATTTATATGTTGTAAGAAGGACCAAGAATCCTTACATATTTGCTCCTCATTTCTCAGAATGTGTTTTAATTCAAAATCAATGTATTTTGCACATGCCGATGTGATGGAATCTCTTCCATCTTCTATTGGTCGCATAAGTGGATTGTTAATTGATTTATGTATTTTTGGTGTCCCAAAAATTACTGGAACTCTAGGAGGTGAAACATTTAAATAATTGTACAAACTTATATCAATCCTTCTATCTATAAACATGTCATTTAATTGCATGTAAACTTTTTTGTATGCTCCATTCAATTCATTAAAGGAAACTTTTTGATACGTATCTGTATTGAAGATGCCTTGCATTCTGTTGTTGTAGTCATATAAATCCATGATGACTGCCCCCCCACCCCCCCTTATCCGGTTTCATTATTCGTATTTTTTCTTTCTGTAAATGTGATAATGTGAACTGTTCATTTTCACTTAAGTTGTTCACAATTTTCTTGAACATAGAGGAAAGATACATGGCTTAGATATACAGGAAGGAAACTTATTTGAACAGTTCATTGCACTATAACAGTTCCCATCCAGCACACCAAAAAAGATCTGTGATAAAAGGGCAGGTAGTTAGAGCTGCCCGGATGATAACAAAAGAACAAGACTTCATTGAAGAATGCAACAATCTACGGTCTGTGTCTTGTGCTAGGGCATACCCAGGTGAATTCATTGATGAAACCATAGAAAACGTCAGAATCAAAAGAGACATCGGTCATTTTAAACCCATTTTACATAAGGAAAACATTTTAAGTGAAATGAGGACACATGATATAGAAGAAACAATAACAGATAACCCTGGTTCACACAGAATAGAAGATCTAGTTGAAAGAAATAATAATAAGTTCTCAGAAGCACTGATTATAACATATAGTGAAGACTTTAGACTACTTAAATGGATTTTTGAAAAAAAAACTGGGTCATATTAAGCGAAGAAGAGTTTAGAAACATATTAGGTAAAGCCATGTATTGTTAACAGGAGAGGGAAACATTTTAAAGAATTAATTCAGTATAAAGAGAATTATAGTGAAAGTGTCCTGCATGACATGAGGAGGTGTGGTGCATGTAAATGGGGCCACAAAATAGAAATTAATAATGAATTTATTATAAGAAACAAAAAATATATGATAAAATGAAAATACAGTTGTGAATCTAAGGCAGTGGTATATTTAAGTAAGTGCAAATTATGTTTAGTTTTTTACATAGGAAAGACGGATAGAAAACTCTCCCAACGTGTACATGAGCATGAATATGCCATTAGAAAAATTAATTTATCTAATGCCTTGGCAAAGCATGTAAAAGACCATCCAGGGCACCAATTTAGCTACACCATTACTGACAGTGTAGTAATAGATGATAAAAAAGCATGGGGCTTGTTATTAGAATTGAGACAGCTTGAATGGCAAGTAAGGTTACAAGCAGACAGCTGGCCAGGAATCAATGAATGGAGTTCTATAACTCCAGTCTTGAAGCTTAATGCATTAAAAAGAAGTAAGATAAAATAAATGTGTTTCACAAAGGAAATAAATAGATAATTTGTAATGAATTTAGAGTTGAATAAAGTTTTATATGCATGGATGGGGCAGCATTGTTTTTTAAACGGAATATTGCTGTAAATGAAATGTTACTTATTAAGAGGAAATGATGCCACTATAAGGAATTGTATTTAAAATGGGGGAACAAATTTTAAATGATGTCTGAAGAAGTTTAATATTCATTTAAACGAAAGCACTAACATTTTAATACAGTTTTACTTTTGGAATAAAGCTTGTGATCATTTTATACTTCTAACTGGTGTTTCGTCTTTGTGGATTTAGCTGACACGCTGCCTGCTTTTTTGTTTTTGTAAGCTAGTGAATTTGAATGCTTATATGCAATAGAAGTTTGTCCCTGAACTTTGTTTTCCAGCAGGAAGTTCATGGAATGGAGTGTGCATGTTGATGTGACAAAAAATAAGTTCTTATTATATCTAAAGAGCAGTAAAGCAGAGACAAGTATTATGCTGAAGGATGGATAGGAGATCTTTCAAATCCTTAACATCTCACTGGAAAATGGAAAGGTAATTGCAGGAATAGAGGGATTCCTGTATGGGCATATGTGTAAAACAAGCAATCTGCATTTCCACTGTGCAGAAAGAACTGTGTTCACCATATGATAATCTCCAAATACTCTCCTTAAACAGAATACCCCTCAACATCTCACTGAAATGCCAAAACAATTTTTTAAAATAGCTGCTGCCTGTGCAATCCGTAAAGTTGCACATGGGCTTTCTCTTTAGCAATTTCCACCTGTGTAAAATCTTAGCATAAATAAATGTAATTACTGTTTGTGTATAAATGTAAATAGAAATGTAAGTACTCTCTCTGTTTAACTGGAACTTGGTATAATGCAGTATAACAAATGGAACTTTTTCCCTCAGACCTCTACTGAAAATGGGCATTTCCCATTTAGGTTTTCCTGGTAAACAAAGACAACTTGCATTCTGTGTTGTACTTTGCTTTAGAGGAGCACATATGTGGATGCACACTTTGTTTGTTTTATCTGCTGTTGACTTCAGTATCCCCCTTAACACACTGGTATCTCTCAACATGTTAAATGTGGGCATGACTGCAACAGTCCCTCTGTGGGTTTACATACTCTGTCCAAGCTTCTAGCAGTGGTCAAGCAGTTCCATTATATGTGTTCTTTTTAAACTTAATAACAGACCTCAACCACTGCTGTGTCACCCTAACTATGTCTTTTCTGTCTTAGGCAGCTTTAGCAGATCTCAACTACTGCTGTAGCACAGAAGGATAACCCCCTAACTATGGTTTAGGCAGGCATAGAGGGATAAAACCCTAACTATGTTTTAGGTAACCCAGGTTTGATTAGTGGCTCAGGGTTTGAGGCCCTGGCAGAGAGGAATGGACATGCTGGTCTTACAATGGGCAGGAACTCAACTATGAACCCCTTGGGGGGAATCATGCTCCATAGAGGATAGTAGCTATCAGCTGCAACAGATGAATGTAGTGGAAAGTAATGGAAAAAGGGATAAATTATAAAGAACCTCACCTTCGCTAAAACATTCACTTGCATGGCACAGCAGGAAGCCCTTAAGATCTATGCCCCAGCCCAAAACTGGAGAAAGTTCAGGCAAGGCAGGAGGAGCTGGTAGACTCTGTGATGGTCAGTGTCACTGGGATGGCTGTAAAGTATGAAGTAATGGTGAAAACTGGATTGTGGATCCCCCATTCCATAATACAGTAAACATGAGGGGCAACTTGCATGAGCTCATTTCAAACAAAATGATGGACACCTCCACTCCATAATCCACTAAAGACAGGGAAGCTCAAACTTCATACACTACAAGGTAAGATGCGAGACTTTTAACATCTGTTATCATTTAGACAGCCATTGGGGTGGGTTGAATTCTCTGTTTTAGCCCAATGTCTTAACACACACAGTTTGATATTCTGGGGAGATGGCACATGCCATGGATTGTCTATGCTGGAAATTTTCTGAAATTCCACAAGGGTTTTATGTTAGCAAGCAATGCCACCAACCAACCTTGAGCATGGGAGTTAGTCTCCCCTACCTCTGCCAGAGAATTCATACCTTTCTACATGCTCCCCACACATGCACTACTCTCCCTCCCTCCACTGGAGTTGAGTAGGCCATAGACCTTCACTCCTACATGTCCCTGAGTCTTCCATTGCCAGGGCCACTAAGGAATCCCAATCAGTTATGTCACAACCAAAGCCCGACTCCATGTGTAATAAAGCTAGGCTGAGATTTCTCAGAGTTCCTGACAGAATTAGATGGCACTTCTTTTGGCCTGCTCCATTATATGTCACACTTTTAAGTTGAGTTATCATTTAATTTTGTTGCTTACACTTTTCAAAGAAAATATAAATATCACACCCTTAGTAATGAGAGTAATATGTGTACCAGTATACAATATCAGTTTTTACAGTCTATTTTTGCAATTAATTTTGTTCTTAAGAACAGCCCCTTGAAAATTTTCTTGAAGGTGAAAACTCCTACTGTGACATTGCAAAAGACTGAACGCACGGTGAGTCACTCCATACATTTATGTCATATGCTACTGTTTTTTCATGCTATGTGGAAAACTAGGGTCTATATCACATAATCAAACTTCCAAAATATTGAACACCATAAGCTCAAACTTGGAAGTTCAAAATGTGATAACATTGAAACCTCAGAACAGCAAATTTTTTCCCAGGGAAAAAAATTGCTGTTCCGAGAAACACACACAACACAAGCACACCAAAATAAATAATCCACACACATACACTTAACAAAACCCTACTTCTAACCCTACACTATACCGTACATACATTACTATCCGTCCACTAACCTTAACCCGCACCCTAACCCTAAGGTCTGTAACTATCGCACACTTACCTTACGGAGCTATACCCAAAAACAAAATAAATAATCCACACACATACACTTAATAAAACCCTACACTAAACCTTACATACATTACTATCAATGCATTTACCTTAACCCACACCCTAACCCTAAGGTCTGTAACTATTGCACCACGGTGGAGGAAATAGCGAAGCTGCAGAAATGGCCCACTGAATTCTTGCCATAGAAAAGAATTTGATGGTCCACATCTCTGCTATTTTCAGCCTTTGATGTGGTTTCGATATTATAACATTCGAAGTTTTGCACCTTCGATGTTATAATATAAACCCGGAAAAACATAGGAGCCTTTTATCCCAGTAAGAAATGTTGTCAGCTTTTTCTCACAGACAGAACACCCTACACTGGAAATAGCATGTACAATGATTTATTAGTGTAGCCATAATTTAGCTGTTCTAAAGAAATATGGTGGCTTTAATTATCCAGAATGCTTTGCTGTTGTATTTTAAACCTTTATCAATACCTAAATTGACATAATTTTGTTGTTGTGGTCATAACAAAAAAACTGAGTCAACATTGAAACTAAAACATAAAAATAAAAATATATCATACTCTTTAGTCAGTTAGTTAACAGCCACTTCCCGCTTTAACATCAGGAATTTACAGAGAAATAAAATTAACTGTAAAACACAGGTACTTGAGATGTGTAGCAGTCAGGGGTGGCCCGTACTATCGGACTGCCGGACTGCAGCCCCCTCAGAACGAAATAAAAATAGAAAAAAATATTTATTTAAATTTTCGCGGACTTCGCGCATGCGTAGTAGTCCCGACTACTGCGCATCTATGCGCATGCTCCAGGCAGTCCGGCAGGACCCACAGGGAACACATGGAGATGTGTGTGCACTTTTAAAGTGCACAGACTCACTGGGATAATGTATCGGGGCCGGACTGCAACAGCAGCAGTCAGAACAGTCTCGGACTCTCGTCGGGAGGTTTGATGTCAGGGATCTTGCGGGTCTTTGGAGTATTGCGCGGGCAGGATGTACGTTAGCTGGATATTATGGAGAAGGAGAACGGACAGGTAAGTGTATGGTGCTTTTTACTTTTACAATGTATGGTACTTGCTTTAATGTGGTAAGGCTGCTGTGTACTTAAGTTTTTGTACCTAAACTCTTCATCTGCGACCTTTATTTCTAGTCAGAATATGCGTAGTTAAAGCTTTTGTCTTTTGGCTGACTCAGTTGGATTGATATGCATTGCAATATTGATTCAAGCTTGAGTTTGTGCTCTGGAGTTTGCACTGTCTGAGCTGGCCACAGCCTGTATTACTGGAACATGTGCTTGTGTTACTGGAATAACTGTTTCCATTTCTACCCACAGCTTGTGTTATCAGACTGTGTACTGCCTGAATATGGCCATAGTGTTTCATTATTAGAATTTATGAAATCTGTCTCTAGCCTCAGCTTATATTACTGTGGTAATTGTTATCTACCTCAGGGCACAACTTGTGTAAATGGGCAACTTGTTATTTGTCTCTGATTAAAGTTTGTGTTAAACGCTTGGGTACTGTGCTTTCTGTCTGTTTGTCTCTGTCTGAGATTGTGTTGCTGAGGTGTAGGCTGTCTGTCTTTGACTACATCTTGTCTTAGTGAAAAATGGTCCATCCGTCTGTATGGCTGCAGCTTGAGTTACTAATGTGTTTGCTGTCCTATCTGTGGGTACAGTTTATGGTACTGAGGTATGCAGTGCATATATTGGCTAGCATTTCTTTTACTAGTATACATGCTTGCTATCTGTCTCCAGCAATGACTTGCATTACCAGTATATGTACTGTCTCACTATGGGCACAGTTTATGTTACTGGGCTATGTACTGTTGGCCTTTGGCCACAGTATACCTATTGATGTATTTAGGTATGTATATATTTCTGCTTGTTTACTGGGACAGTACTCTGATCAACACTGACCATTTTCAAACACAGCCCAGGTGACATAATCACAGTTCATACATAGGTGGCAAGCAGACAGCAGAAAAAAAGATATATATTTGAAGGTTAAAAGACAACTATGTCAATGCACTATACAGTAATGACATAAAAATAAAACAGGAGGAACTGCATCAAAAAAATGTTTACATATTAAAGGACAGTTGTAGGAACATGGTATATATCATTGGTATGAAATGCAGAATAGGAGAAACTGACTATATGCAAGAGATTTACAATTCTATCCAAAAGCATAGTAACATTTTAAGATTAAAGTCTATTAAACTCTTTACAAAGCAACAAGAAAGACAAAGGAGGTGGGGGAGTTTGTGGCAGAAGGTAGAAGTATAGGTAATGTGACTATCTGAAGGCAGGAGCATTGGGCTTCTTTGAGAAGGTATTGTTTTAGTTGAACTCTAAAGCTGAGGTAGAAAGGTAGGTAATCTTTTTAGGTGGATTGATAGTGATTGCCATAGGGTGGGGTAATAGTAAAGGAGAATTTGGCTGAAGTTTAGTTGTGGGACTTGAGTGTTGGAGCAGATTGGGAGTGGTGCCCAAGGTTAGAGGAGGATTTTTTGTGAGTTTAGCAGCTAGTGGGGAGCAGGTTTCAAGATGCAGACACTTACAGAGTAGTGATACAAGAGGTCACACTTATGTTTTATGGGAAGCCACTTTGCTTTAAATAGGAGGAGGTTCTTGTCTGTGATAAAGTGACAAATGTTGTTGGAGATGGCTTGCAGAGTGTCACTGTTTATTTTTGGAAGCTGAAGCAATGATAGAAAGGCTGTATTCAAGTTTGGATGAGACTTAAATTAGCAGTGGTACTGTCATACCTCTCAAACCCTTAGTGCAAGAAATCTGGACAAAGCTTGACAAAACGGGGGGGGGGGTTAATTATTGCTCTTATAAACTTAGAAGGTTGCTAGAGGAACAGGGTTTGTGTTAACATACATGTTCTGAAGGATTTGAAGTCTGAAATGCTAATGTATATCATTATTTAGTGACTTCATTCCTCATATTATCCCAGTGATTTGTTTTGAAAACCACACATTTTATAAGAAATAGACCAAAAATATGAGGCAAAAATCTGGTCATTCTGCAAAAATCTGAGTTGAGAGGTAGTAGCCTACTATCCATCTCTGACCATGGCTTATGTACTAATATGTGTCAGAAGTGTAGCTAGGGGGATGGGGCAGCTGCTTCCAGCACAAGGTGTTGGGGAGGGGGGGGGTACTACTGACAGATTCATTTTTTTTCCTTTTTGCTCCTCATGTAAATGTGAGGATGGACAGTATAGAGCCAGGGCATTAGGAGCAGATGCTCTTCCTTAGGAAGGGAAGAGCACCAGATTGGAAAATAGACTTTTTATTTCATGTATAGTGTGAGTGCATTCAAACCTGGCATGAAATATGGAAGAAACACCAGATTTGAGAACAGACCTTATTTTTTTTTTTTCGTGTTTGGTCCTCAATCTAGTGTTGATGAACGCCATATCAGAGAGCATCACCATGTGCCAAATGAGCCAGCTACTACTCTGGTATTTGTAGTCTGTTCCTGGCCACACATTGTTTTATAGGGTGTCTGTTGAGTGACTCCATTGGCTGTTACTGGACTATGTGCTTCTTGGCTCTGGCCATGCATTTTTTGCTGGCATGTATACAGCATGCCTGTATCTTGCATTTCTGGGCTACATGCAGTATGAGGAAGAAGCTTGCCATTCCTACTAATATGATAATATATATATAATATGCCATTCCTACTAATATGATAATATATATATAATATGCCATTCCTACTAATATGATAATATATATATAATATGCCATTCCTACTAATATGATAATATATATATAATATGCCATTCCTACTAATATGATAATATATATATAATATGCCATTCCTACTAATATGATAATATATATATAATATGCCATTCCTACTAATATGATAATATATATATAATATGCAATTCCTACTAATGTGCATAGATTGTTTGATGGTGCAAGATGCAAAATGCAGCTCAGAAAGACTGTATATGCATATGACTGGTAAGGCAACTATATTATAACAGAAATGAAACATTCTTCCCTTTGCTGCATTTTCCAAAATACACTGTTGTATCAGTTGCAATATATACAAGTACAATCTATATTTTTAATCATATCAAACATCTGTTTAAATGTTTAATAATGGTTTTCATTGTTTACAGTTTACTTAGTAATTTATCCCTAGACTATACTGTACTATGTAAAGCGTTGACATGCTCTCTCTTAGACACTGAGCATGAGGAGACATATACTGAGCTCTCTCTTCCCTCCATACCCTGTAGATTATAGGCTATAACTATGAATCCAAAGTAAACATACTGCTAGGTTTGGTTACTGAGTACAGCAATAATTCAGTGCATTTTGGCAACCTCTGTTATATACTGTGCAGGTCACTTATGGTACTTGCTTTTACTTTATGTATGGTACTTGCTTTTACTTTATACATTGTGTATGGTACTTGCTTTTACTTTATACGGTCTGTGTGTGTATGGTACTTGCTTTTACTTTATATGTTGTGTATAGTACTTGTTTTACTTTATACGTTGTGTATGGTACTTGCTTTTACTTTATACGGTGTGTGTATGGTACTTGCTTTTACTTTATACGGTGTGTGTGTGTATGGTACTTGCTTTTACTTTATACGGTGTGTGTGTGTATGGTACTTGCTTTTACTTTATACAGTGTGTGTGTATGGTACTTGCTTTTACTTTATACAGTGTGTGTGTGTGTGTGTGTGTGTGTGTGTAAATGCCCCAGGTGCTCATGGTGGTGTGGTAGGGAATACCTCAGGCTTGAACTCTGTACCCTGTATGCAGGTGTTAAAGACTTGAGTTCCCTACCCACCACCATTTGTAAAAAAAAAATAGCAGATTTTTGCCTCATATTTGATCTGATCTGTTCCTCATAATATCTGTGGTTTGTAAATGTTGCAATGCTTGATATTTGATGGTGTAGTAGTAGCATTGTTGCCTCACAGCTGTAGTTTCTCAGGTTTGATTCTTGGCTGGGGTTCCTTCTTTGTGGGGTCTGTATCTTCTCCCTGTGTTTGTGTGGGTTTGCTTTTGTGTCGTCCTCCCATGTTACAAAGACATGTCTGCATTATTTCTTCCTGGGCCTCTGCTGAAAATTGTTTTTTTGTTCCAAGTCAGACTGTCCTGATTAACAAATGTTAAATAAAATTGACAGGCATTTATTTGAATTTCAGACTTCAGGTTTCTGAATGTTTAGTTCCTTGCATATTTGATGGTACAGAGGTAGTATTGTTGCCTCACAGCTATAGGTTTTCTGGTTTGATTCTTGGTTGGGGTGGCTTCTGTGTGGAGTCTGCATCTCCTCCCTGTGTTTGTGTGGATTTGCTCTGGTGCTCTGCCATTTTACAAAGACGTGTCTGCAGTATTAATCCCTGCGTCTCTGCTGAAAATTGTTTTTGTTCTGTCCGCAGTAAAATTGACAGGCATTTGAATTTCAGACTTCAGGTTTCTGAATGTTTAACTCCTTGCATATTTGATGGTGCAGTGGTAGTATTGTTGCCTCACAGCTATAGGTTTTCTGGTTTGATTCTTGGTTGGGGTGGCTTCTGTGTGGAGTCTGCATCTCCTCCCTGTGTTTGTGTGGATTTGCTCTGGTGCCCTGCCATTTTACAAAGACGTGTCTGCAGTATTAATCCCTGCGTCTCTGCTGAAAATTGTTTTTGTTCTGTTCGCAGTAAAATTGACAGGCATTTGAATTTCAGACTTCAGGTTTCTGAATGTTTAATTCTTTGCATATTTGATGGTGCAGTGGTAGTATTGTTGCCTCACAGCTATAGGTTTTCTGGTTTGATTCTTGGTTGGGGTGGCTTCTGTGTGGAGTCTGCATCTCCTCCCTGTGTTTGTGTGGATTTGCTCTGGTGCCCTGTTATTGTACAAAGACGTGTCTGCAGTATTAATCCCTGGGTCTCTGCTGAAAATTGTTTTTGTTCTGTCAGCAGTAAAATTGACCGGCATTTGAATTTCAAACTTCATGTTCTTCAGAATACATAGTAGCACAACCTTTTTTTCTAGCAATTTTCTAAGTTTATAAGATGAATATTTTAAATTTGTCCCTATTTTTTGGGACTGTATTCCCCCATTATTGGCTTCATCCAGGTTTTTGTGCTAAGGTTGACAGCTATGGCAAGAACTGAATTCACTGAATATGTTTGAGGGCTGTATTCCCTCATTACTGGGTTTGTCCAGGTGTTTTGTACTAAGAGGTTGACAGCTATGGTGAGAACTGAATTCACTAAATGATACTCATTTAAGTTTCAGTCTTCCTCTCTTTTACAAAGCAGCTGATGTGGCATAGTGGTATGTTACTCTGACTGTTTTTTGCTCAGGGACCTTGGCAGTAAAATGTACGGTGGCAACACAACATTTTATTCTAGCAACTTTCCAAGATTATACAAGCAATGTTTAATGTGTCCCTGGTTTTTGGGCTTTTGACCCCTCCCCCCCAATACATTTTGGCTTTTTCCAGTTTTCTTGAGCTGCGAAGTTGAGATGCAGTTTAGTATTGAGTAGATTTTACAAGGAGCTGAGAGCTGCAGGGGAATAGAAGTTTAGTGCTTTGCCTAGTTAATACTACAGCACAACAGGTTGTGTACTTGCTTTTGATGCAGAAGGCTGTGGGTTCTACCCCCACAAGAGGTGGATGCTGCCGTACTGAGAATGTTCTCCTTGGTGAAGATGCTAACTATGAGTCTGTTATCAGTTTGCCATCCATTTTCTCTTGCAACATTATTACTAGCTTATCATTTTTTAATGTAATATAGGCAAATTATTCCTGAGGGGCAACAAACACTTTATTTTTCGATGAAACCATGAAATATAAAGGTGATTGCTAGCAGCAACCGCTTCATTAGTTACAGATTTCTTTAATGTGGAATTATTTAGATGACTTACTTCAGAGATTGTGCATATTTACTGATAATGGACTGTAGAATTGTGCATATTTACTGATAAAGGTGGACTGTAGAATTGTGCATATTTACTGATAATGGTGGACTGTAGAATTGTGCATATTTACTGATAAAGGTGGACTGTAGAATTGTGCATATTTACTGATAATGGTGGACTGTAGAATTGTGCATATTTACTAATAATGGTGGACTGTGGAATTGTGCATATTTACTAATAATGGTGGACTGTAGAATTGTGTATATTTACTAATAATGGTGGACTGTGGAAGTCTGAGTAGACTTTTTTATGATAAATGTTCTCAACTGGGCAGTTTTGCCATTATGGGTGCATATGGTTTGTTTCATTGCTTACTGGAAAAATCTTCAAAACAAATTTAAAACACCCTCTAACAAGTGTACTGTATTGTACAAGGAATATAATTTTAGTACAATGAGGAAGGTGTATCAAAGAGCACATGTATGTTTCATATGCAAGGGGCCTATGATTTGAAAACAGTCCAAAATTAATCTTTATCTGCCACTGGCAAAATGTATTTTCTTTGAATGTGGGTTTCAATGCTGTTTCAATGAATGTGAGTTTCAAGGGCAGAGAAGTTTTAATGCTAAGTTTTCATTGTGAGACTGCATTGCTTTGTTTAACAGATAACTTAGTGTTTGTGCTGTAAAATACAAAATAAAACTTTCAAATGAAGTCCAACTCATCATAGAAGTAAAGCAGTATGCACATTAGTGTTTATGGTAAATGGAGTGAAATAGCCAAGTAATGGTTCATTGGAATGGCTGCAGAGGCTCCATTCAACCATTATTTTGTCAGGGGGGAAGGGCAGCAAACTCAGACAGGCCCAGCTGAACTATACCTCCCAACTGTCCAGATTTTCAAAGAATGAATAGATTTTTGCTTCTTATTTTTGGTTTGTTCTTCATAAAATTTGTAGTTTTCTGGCAAATCATTTAGGAATTAAGTCACTAAATAATAAGTTTCAGACTTCATAACCTTCAGAAAAATGCATGTTAAAGTAAGAGCTGTTCTATCAACTGTCTCAATTTATACAAGAGCAATTTTTAGTACTGTTTATATGTGCCCCCAATATATTTGGCCTTGTTCAGATTTACTGCATTAACAGGTTGAGAGGTACATGCAAATAAATTGTTTTATAGAATTAGGCATAGCCAACCTCTCAACTGTCCCCAATTTTTGGCTCAAAATGTTACTCTTCCCCCTAATAACGCCTCCGCAAAATAGCAATTTTGGAAGAAAACATGGAGGGTTTACAATTAAGAAATAACTGTAATAATCAAAGTTATAGATTACTTGAAATGCATGTAGATTCTTTTATTTTTGTCAGCTGCTCAAGGTAGCAGTACTAATATTAAAGTGTCCCTTCTTTGGCAGGTAGCAGCTGCATTGTGTGTCTATTTTATATTTTTGCATCACATTTTTGGTCCATTTTTCATAAAGTTGTGTTTTTTAGCAAATTAGTGACAAATCACTAAAGACTGAAGTTAGAAAATTACAGACATTTGGGTTTCAGATTTTATACCCTTCAGAAAATTCATACTAATGCAAGACCTATTCTATTATCTTTCTAAGTTTATTAGAGCAATATTTAAAAATTGTCCTTATTTTTGGGCCTTTGTCCCACTTCTGTGTATGGCTTTGTCCAGATTTCTTGCTCTTCAGGTTGAGAGGTATGACAAATGTGTCAGGGCCATCACAGTCAGCCAGAGAAATTTCAAATTGTGACATGCTTGTTGCACCCCACTCCCCCATGTAGTGACTCTGGATGTGTCCAAGCAAGGCAAGGAGTAGTTGTATCTACCTTGGATGGGGAGGACACACTGCATAAGTACTACAGTGGCTTTTCATCTGTCCTTGATTTTGCAGAATGGTCTGGTTTCTGTCATATTTTTGTACTGTTGATTTATGCTTATTACTCAGATTTATGCTTATTACTCAAAGTGCCTGTTGCTCTGTGTTTAAGTAGCAATGCTTTAATGACCATAAGGTAAGCTTGTCTGACATCGTAAGATGCAAGTAAGCTTTAATAAGCATACTGTTAAAGAATTGCCAACATTGAAAGCCTTTCTGTTGTTGCCATGCAGAGAATACTTGACTAGATAATGTATAAGCCTTGGGTATTAAAGGACAGGATTCCATTATTTTAAAAAGCTCATTACACTTGTTGGAGACTTCCAGTCATCTCTACAGACTTTACCTGTAAACTAAACAGAATGCCAATCATGTGTGGTCCATAACCTGTACAGTAATCCTTTAAGCAATGTATCTTGAGCTTGTTTCTTGTTTGCTTTTCATTTTTTACTTTTATCATGTTTTCCCCATGAAACAAGTTGTCAGGCAGCAGGTCTTTTTTGGATAAGAAACATTTTTACAAGTGGGGGCATAACATGCATTTCTACTTTCAGCATGTTACTTGGTACTTTAATAAAGCTGACTATATTATAATTAGAACTGCAGTGCAAGGAGAAGTGGTTTGAGTTGAGTGCTTCTGGTTTTTCTTATACTTGATTTTGACTGGCATTCCAGTAATGTATTTAAAAAGTAATTTATTTTTTCATGCCTCACAACCTTTTGTTTCCATCTAGATATTAAGTAAGCTGTCATGCAGCCAATGCATTGAAATATTTTTATTCTTCTACACTTATTTTTGTCTTGATTGGACTTTCATAATGATGGTTTGCCACCCAGGGCAGCGTATTTAATTAAAGTTAGTTTTTTGTGGTTTTGTGCATAGCTCCTCCCCTTTCTGGTTGACCACACCCCCTCCCCTTGACCCTACCCATTCAGCTGTCTCCTGCAGCCCCCCTGTGATTTGAAGTCACCAGCCGCCACTGGTAGCAGTACACTTTAATGATGCAGGCAAACTCTTTTGCCATTTGTGAAATCAGGAGAAGCACCTTCAGTACTTTCTTAGGACTATTATGAGTAAGTATCAAGTTACTAGCTGGCTTATCCATTGTGATTTCAGGAAAAAACTAAAACCAAGAATCAAAAGCTGGTAAGCTAAATACTTAAGACAGGTCAAGACTACCTACATACCTAGTATTATACTATGACCCTACAGTCATATGAGGGATTTGCTAGGTGGTTTAAGTTTCAGACTATGCAGGCAGTTATTCGTCCAGTACTGAATAGTGCAAATGATACTCATGAGTAGGTAGCAGCAGGTGTGTGAAGTGCCCTTTAGGTATATAATAGTTTGTACACCCAACAGATTTATCAACCACCCCTGTTATGACAGCTCTTAGGTTAGTAGTTTGCATTGTTTAGGTTTCTGAATAGTTTCCTCTCTTCCAACAAGTTTTTGGTTATTACAGTCAATTAGTAATTTGAAGCACCTGAAGATAGTTTGGCTTTATATAGCAGTTGCTGAGTTATGGAAGATGTTACCTTCAAAACTTATAGGCTTGCTCTTGAGGATACACACTGGCAGACTCCATAAACAAAATATATCTTTAGCCTTCAAGACATGCTTTGATTCCCCCATTATTAAGCAGGTGAAGACCTCTGCACAGTGTAAGGTCGTAGAGGCTTATTGGATCTACTACATGTGCTTAGATTCATAGGTTCATAGGTTTATACTAGGCTATCTGCCCTAAGGCATTTATAAGCCTAGCCCAAATTATTGTGGCTTACGCCACCCCTTATATGAAAAAATACTGTGCCCATTAGTTTGTTGTGCCTCTGTCCAGCAGTGACACAGAGATGATTCCTGGGGTAAACCTATGATCTCCCATCCACAGGTCTAGATTTCTCTTGAACAGAGTCAGCGAGGTGCTCTGCCTCACATGGACCGGGATTTTATTCCACAGCATAGGGAGTCTCTGAGTGATAAATCTATCCCTTCAGCACGTCCTATTTATATCCGTGCTAAGGTTTAAGTCGCTTGCTCTAGTGGTTTTGGTGGATTTGGATTTCTTGAGGTGGAGCATGTCCATTAATTCTGGGTTGGACATGGCCTTGTATGTCAGGCACATGTCACCTCTGAGCAGACGGTATGCGACTGAATAGAGCTGGAGTTTCTTCAATCTGGCAGCATATGACAGATTTTGGAGTCCCTTTATCCTTTTGGTGAGGAACTTTTGGGGTCTCTCCAATTGCTGCAGATGTCGGGTGAGATACATCCCGAATGGGGCATTGTACTCGATCATTGGTCTGATAAGTGAAGAGTACAGGGAACAATGACCTCACTAGATCTGGATGTGAATCCCTTCATGATCAGGTGGGCAATGTAGAAGGTCTTGCTAACCACTTTAGCAATGTGAGTGTCAAAGAAAGGCTACTGTCAACCTGGGTCCCCAGGTCCCTGATAACCTCTTCTGTGCTTAGTGGATTGCCACCTATATGGTAGCATGGGGTTACCTTGTTTTTCCCGAAGGGTATGACTATACATTTTTGGCGTTTAACTTCAGGCCATGGCTCTGGCACCAGCTATCTGTTTCCGTGAGTCCTTCTGAAGGATATCCGTGTCCGATGCACTTTCCACTATGGCCCAGTTTGCAGTCGTCTGCAAACTTTGTCAGCCAAAGTCCTCCCATGTTGGCCTGTACTTCTGAGAAGTAGATGCCAAACAATAGGGGCCAAGGACCGAGCCCTGTGGGACACCACTTGTGACCGGCTTGGAGTCTGACACAGCGCCAGCAACTCTAACCCTGTGGGTTCTGTCCTTAAGCCAGTTTGCAACCCATCTTGTGACATATGGGTTTACATTTAAGCTGGTAAGTTTTTCTACAAAGTGGGGTATTGTGTCAAAAGCCTTTGCAAGGTCAAGGTAGGCTGTATGGACTGCCTTTCCCTCATCAATGGCCTTGGTGACTGTTTCGAAGAAGTCAACCAAGTTCAAAAGGCATGATCTTCCCTTGACAAAGCCAAACTGGGTCGGGTCCAATGTCTGCAAGTCCCCTATATCTTTGTTTATGAGCTCCATTATGATCCTCTCCATAGCTTTGCAGACTAGACTTGTTAAGCTTATGGGGCGGTAATTACCAGGGTCCGTAGAGGCACCGCCTTTGTGGAGTGGGACCACAGTTGCTGTATGCCACTCCTTGGGCACGTATCCTGTGGTAAGGCTGAGATTAAACAGCTGCCTTATGTGCAGGTTTAATTCCTCATTTTGCTCGTGTAGCACACAGCCGAGGACACCATCCGGTCCCATTGATGCTGTGTTTTTAGCTTTAGAGAGAGCAGCTTTCACCTGCGCATTTGAGATGTCCGGGAGGCTACACTCGGCTGGGATAGTTATCTCTCCTTTAGGGGGGGGGGTGAAGTTTGCACTGAACCTGTCTGCCAGTATGTTGGCAATGTCTGTGGGTTCAGTGATTTTTGTATCATTTTGGACTAATTCTGAGCATATCTGGGAGTTTCCACCCAGGTTCCTAACATAGCTGAAAAAGGCCTTATGATTGTCCTTTGAATCCATGGCAATTTTTCTCTCAAAATTGGCCTTAGTTGATTTTATGAGTGCTCGTATTTTTTTACTAATAATGATGTCATCTGTTCATGGCTTACTTGTTCACAAATATAAATATATGACTACCCAGTACCTTGATCTTATTACAACCATGCCACACTAGTTATACCCACCCAGAACCTTAACTCTAGCCCTACGCGTCCTCGTCTAATCGCAAGTCTTGTTCACTGTCAGTAAAATTACTATGTCATGCCTTCATGTTAATTCAAACTTCTCTTCCTAAAACTAAAACACCAAGTTAGTCCCTAAACCTAATTCTAAACCTCACACCCTAAACTTAAAATACTCCATAAATCTAAAACTATTGCTTGCTTCCTAACCCTAATCCCAAATATCATTCCCTAAACCTAGAATAACAAGTTATTCCCCAACTCTGATCCTAAACTTTTCTAAACCACCACTCAAACCCTAACCATAATCCTGCACCTCACTTACTGCCCTAAATCTCCCAGTTAAGTGGGGAAATAAGCACCCAGCTTCAAGAATGTGGTTTGCAAGCATTTAGAATATGAACAAGCGCAGTACAAGCTGGCTGTTTTTACTGTTTGGCTGCGACTTTATGATATATATCTATATGGGTCTACTTTGAAAGACCGACACGCCACTTCGCCGACACAGAAATCACCGAGACCAGATAACCGACAACACACATAACCGACAACGCAAAACACCGAACACCATTACACCGACACACCGAACGTAAACAACACATTACACTACATAGCATACCCACTAGCCCTAACCCAAACCCTAACCCTAAGGTCCGACACTATCGCACACTCACCCTACCTGCACCCTAACCCTAACTCACTTAACCCACCCCTAACCCCAAGGTCCGACACTATCGCACACTTCACCTACCTGCACCCTAACGCTAACTCACTTAACCCACCCCTAACCCCAAGGTCCGACACTATCGCACACTTCACCTACCTGCACCCTAACCCTAACTCACTTAACCCACCCAAAAACATAAAGCCCGTCACTATCGCACACACACCCTACTCGCACTCTAAACCTAACTCACTTAACCCGTCCCTAAACTACAGTCCCTCACTATCACACACTTACCTTACCCGAACCCTAACTCCGACACTAACACACACTCACCTTTCCCACAGCCTAACCCAAAATCCCACAATATCACACACTTACCTGACCGCTCCTAACTCCGTCACTGTCGCACACTTACCAAGTCGGGATCACACATTACCCTTGTCGGTCTGTCCGCTGTCGGCAAATCACCCTTTCGATAAACTTACCTGTCAGTCGTTTGGTCTTCGTTTTCCGCGTGTCGGGGAATCGTCGTTTCGGTCTTTTAAAGTAGACCCATATATATACATCTATATATGGGTATATGGGAATATAGGAGCATACAATGTAGTCACATTGTAACATGGGTCAGTATGTGCTTTTACCTTGCAAGAGAAGAACTGCACAACATCTTATCTTACAAAAAGGAAAGGGGTATTTTCAGTCATACTTTTTGTTTGGTTGTTCAATTATTTATTTCCGTTTCTTGACTGACACTGGTCTGACTGGAATGAAACCCTTTTCACTGGAAGAACAAGGAGAAAAGATTCATAAAACTCTATTCACTGTTTTCCCTTCTATCTCAGTTTTAAGCAGCTTTTGAGTTTCCCCATGTCCTGTTATGATCCTTGTCTCATTTGTACACAGTTTCAACTCTTGTTGATTTTGCATTCTAGCCCCCTGTCATTTGCTGAAGTTGCTTTTCAGGACCTGCTTGTATCGCTGCATTGTCTGCATATGGAAGTTGATCTGTCTCTTCTGAACTGTTTTTTGATGTAGTCTATAACCAGTATGAATAGAAGAGGGCTTAAAGCTGAGTCCAATACATGTCCACTCCCATTGGTAACTCATGTGTGAGTCCAAAACTGCCTGTACTTGTGTTGTGCTGTTGGGTCCTTCTGCATAGCCTGCTCTAACTCTACCAATGTTTCTGGGTCTTTGAACCATCATAAGTATTGTCCAGATCAGTTTTCTTGGGATATTGTCATATGCTTTCTCCATGACTAAGAATGTCCAGTTGGAATCTATCTTCATCACCAGCTTTTTCTACACCAATTCTTCAGCAGTAATTTGGTGATGTCAGTGAAATTGTCTAATTATACAACAATTACATAGTGGAATGTACGTTTTGTTGGTGTACAGTTAACCAGGTGATATCAGTAATGTTTACTGTTAATGGTATAGAAAACAATGAAGCCTGGATATGGCTGCTGACAATGGATTGTTATGGTGTGTTATTCATGTGATGCTAGTGAATCTGGTAATCACACAAAAATTACACTGTAAAATGGGCAACACTGCTTCAGTGTGTTACATACATTGTATCTGTAATGCTGACAGACAACACAGTGAGGTGTGGACTGGTGCGCCAACTATGGAGTTTTATTATTTGTTTTATTCAGTATTCAAGTAAAAGGCTTAATCACACAGAAATGATTCAATGAAACATTAACATGCTGTTTATATTAAATGCATAAGCATGATTCATAAAATCTCTAACACTGTGCCATTAATTCAAATTAAAGCCCAGTAAAAAGGATAGACAAAATAAACTCCTTACAAAGTCTAACCTGGTACTGCAAAGCTTTTTATCTGGTCAGTAGTTTTGGCAGTAAACTGTTAGATTTCCATGACTTGAAAGATACTTTGACTGCTGCCAAATATCTGTCAGACGCCTGTAGTTTAAAACTGCCCTGACTGCAGCTTAGATCAATAAATTCTTCCCTAATACACCAGCAGTAATATCCAGCATGAATTAACTTTTATTAATCAATAAATAACAGGAGGCCTATAGACAATTTTCTGCATTTTCATGCCTTCATCAGTATAAATAAAAATAGTAAATTACATCAGATTTATGCAGTTATGTTTAAAATATCAGTGCTAAATACACATCAAAATATGTGTGTAGATCAATATGCATATATGTCTTTAAGAAGCTATCCAGGGGCTTGCACAAATGTATAAATACTGAGCATGTGCGAGCTTAACTGCCATTTTGTAGTAAGCTGTTGAGATGTAAGCATGCGTGTCTGTGTAGTCTGTCAGTTAATCAGTTTGTTTATATTTTGTAATGCTGCTATCCATCCTGATGTGTTTCTAGGCAATAAAGCATGTAAACAAAGTACTCCACCTGTTTGTCATCTGTAGTAAAGACAGACGAGCAACATGGTTTTAGAAAGGGATCCAGATTTGAGACCGAGAAGCACACGATTAAGATGGAGGAATATACAGGAGTGAATCATCCCTATTGCACGTACTACTTGCAAAACAGGTCAGAAACGAATTCCAGGTACTAAAACTTGCTCAAGTAAACAAAATGTCTGAAACTGCAACATATTGATAGAAATATTCAAAATAACTACGGAAAATGATTGAAATAAAGTCCGAATCACATAAAATGAATATAATAAAGAAAACAACCATATTTGTTCACAATGAGCATTTTTTTGCATGAGCTAAACCAATTTCAGATGTCTGAAGTGTACGAAGTGTTTGCATGTTTGTGCAGTATTACAGTACAGTTATTTCACAAAGAATAGCCATTTCAAAGCATATTTCAAAAAGTACAGTATTTGAAAGTGTTTATTGGGTATTTGAATTTTGTTACAAGTGTACCCAGCAGCTTGTTTGTATATAATTACAAAGGGGTCATTTTTATAGTGTATTTGGGCATAATTTGATGGCATGGCAAATGAATTTCAAAAACCAGGACCTGTTGTGTTTGATAATAATATTGCAGTGAACTGGAAATGTTTGAAAAAGAGTTCATATTTTCATACAGGCTGGATTTTCTGATAAAGCTGACCATATAAAGGTATTTATTCTGTTTAATTTAGCTGGGTCAGAAGCCATAGAAAGAGAGTGTTCATTTGTGTATGCATCTGCTGTAATTGCAGGAAGAGGGGATAACTGTCATATATTTTTTACCGACTGAGCCAAGAGAAGACTTCAAGTGCTTAAAATGTAAATTTAGTGAAATGTGTAAACCCTAAACAAATGTTACAATGGAAAGGCACTTATTTTACACATGGGATCAAAAGCCTGGTGAAACTTTTGCAGCATATATAACTGATTTAAGAAACAAGGCTAAAACATGCAGATTTGGTGATTTAAGAGATGAGTTGATAAAATACAGACTTGTGTATAGTATTAAAGATAATGCTGTGAGAATGATTTTGCTTTGTGATAGTGATTTAACTTTAAATAAGGCCATTGAGATTTGTTACATATAGGAACTTACAGAAAAGCAGAAAAGTATGCTTACAGATTAGGTTGGCTTTGGAAGGTACTGCAGTAAAGCCAATGTAGATAGTATGCAGCACATGGTTAAAGGAAACAGGCTCAAGCACATGGCAGCAGCTATAACCCCTGCAGCACATAATGGGAAATCCCAGAGCTTTCTAGCAAATTCCAGAGTTTGCACAGTCTCAGTGAAGCATAAGTATGAGTCAGCAAACAAGCATAAGGGTGAGGGTGCCTGTTCACCCAGTTTTATTGCTAACTGTCATAATTGTGGTAGAAATCGTGAATCTAAAGGAGAAAAGTGCTTAGCTTTTGGTCAGCAATGTCACAGATGTAAAAAGTGGAATCATTTTCAAAGATTTTGTAACTCAAAGGGGGCATATTCTTTTATTATAAAGGAACATTCCAAGAAATGAGTTGATCAGTTAGAAAGCTGTGACCCTGCTTTTATGTTGATAGTATATCTGTGCTTAGTGAAACAGTCAATGCAGTAGATTTTGGGGCAAAGAATGAAGTATTTTGTACAGTTCGGATAAACAGGTCTTCCACAGAGCTCAAAGTTGGACACAGGTTCAAAGTACAATGTTATGTCTGCAGAAACATGTACTACAGTATGTGCTGGTGAGAAGCTTGATTTGGCAAAGTGTGTGAAGCTTGTGGCTTATGGTGATGAAGAAATTCAGACTGAGGGTTCAGTAGTGCTTTCATGTTACTCTGCTGGGAGAAGCTATGATTTGTTTTTTTATGTTGTCAAGAGGCATTTTCAATCATGATTAGGGCTCAGAGATAGTTTGAAACTGGGACTGCTTCCATTTAACAAGGAAGTCCACCATGTAAGCTTAAAAGACAACTATTCTGATTTCACCCAGCATATTTTCTTTACCTATGCTGACATCTTCGAAGATAAACTAAGCAAGTTTCCAGCTGTGTACTCCATGAAGTTATACCCAGATATCAGCCCAGTTATCAGGCCAGCCTGGAAAGTTCCAGTAGCTATGCAGAACAGAGTCAAAGCCGAGCTAGATAAAATGGTGCAACAAGGTGTAATTTGAATGGGTATCTTCCATGGTGGTAGCACATAAGAAAAGCTCAGATGATATCAGAATATGTATTGATCCACAAGATTTGAACAAAGCTCTGAAAAGACCTCATCATCCAATGCGTACAGTCAAAGAAGTTGCAGCTCTCATGCCAAATGTCACTGTTTTTTTCTGTCTTGGATGCAAAGAGTTCATTTTGACAAATTTTGCTTGATCAAAAATCTTCATTGCTAACCACTTTCAGTACTCCTTTAGGCAGGTACAGATTCTTGAGAATGCCATTTGGGATAAACTCTGCCAGTGAAGTTTTTCAATGTGCCATGGAGCAAATTTTTTCTGTGTATCCGCGTACTATTATAGTAGATGATATTCTAGTAGGAGGTAATGGTGAAGCTTAGCATGATAGAAACCTCAAGAAAGTTCTGGAAAGGGCACGTGAAGTTAATCTTAAGATGAATCCCCAGAAGTGCAAATTCAGGTTATGAGAAGTTACTTATGTTGTCCATTTGTTTACCAGTTCAAGTTTACAACCATACCCTTCCAATCAAGCAGCTACTCTCAAGATGCCAGCTCCAGACAATGTTCAAGCCCTACAATGTTTTCTTGGCATAGTTAACTACCTAGACTAGTTCACTCCAGACTTGAGCCAAGTAGCAGCACTGCTCAGTAACACACAAAGGTGTCACATGGTCATGGTTGGAACAGCACCAGAGAGCATTTGATGACCTGAAACAGAGACTTGCCAGTCCACCAACTCTCAGATACTGTGATGTTCACAAACCAGTTATTCTTTCTTGTGATTTTGAAATTTGGACTTGGTACAGTAATTCTTCAAGAGGGTCAGCATGTTGCCTATGTGTCCAGAACTCTAATGCAAACTGAAATGCAGTATGCTCAGATGGAGAAAGAACTCTTGGCAACTTTGTTTGCATGTTCAAAGTTCCATGCTTATATTTATGGTAGACCTATGCAGATCGAAACTGACCATCAAACTCTACTCACTATTTTGAGAAAGCCTATGCATACAGCGCCTTCCAGATTGCAGTGCTTGAAATTGCAAAAGTATAATTTCAGTCTTGTCTACAGGAAAAGCAAACTTATCTTGCTGATAGATTGTCCAGATTGCTCAGAGATACTACTGAACAACATGAGAAAGAGAAACATGATTTTGAGGTCATGGAAGTTAGAACTTTTTCTTCCACACACCATGTTGAGCTTAGAAGTCATACAGTCTCAGATCCAGTTTTACAGAAGCTCAACCACTATATCAAACAAGGATGGCCGTGAAAGCAATCTAGTTTACCTCAGGAAGTACGACCTTACTTTGCTTATAGATATGAGATTTTATGTGACAATGGTATCATCAAAAAAAGTCCAAACGTTATTCTTCCAAAGTCCTTGCAACATGAGTACATTACTACCTTGCATCGTGGTCACCCATGGACTGATTCTACCTAAAGAAGGCTGAGAGGTCTAGTATTTTGTCCTTCTATGTCACAGGATATTGAGAGAGTACTTTCATCTTGTTCTTTATGTAATAGTACAAAGCCACATCAACAAAAGGAACCACTTCAGTTAAACCAGATTCCTGAACTACATTGGTCAACAGTGGCTACTGACATTTTTGAGTGGCATGGCCAACATTACTTGGTGTTAGTAGACTCTTATTCAAATTGGTTCGAGATTGACCTACTTCCTAATCTAGCATCCAGTACTGTCATTATTAAGATTAAACATTATTCTGTAGTTCATAGAAATTTGCACAAAGTTATTTCTGACAATGGTACACAGTTTACAGAAGTCAGCTGTTCAAGGAATTTGCTGAAGAGTGGGACTTTATTCATATTACAAGTAGCCCTGTGTACCCGCAGTCAAATAGTTTGGCAGAACAAGCAGTTCAAAGTGCGAAACAATTACTACAAAAGTCAAAACGAGACAATAGTGATATTTTCTTGAACCTCTTGAATCTCGGAAAAATTTCTTGTGATAAACATCTTGGTTCGCCTGCCCAGAGACTTCTTTCGAGACAAACCAAAAATACATTACCAGTCAGGAGTAGTTTATTGGTTCCATGTGTTATGATCAACAGATCAGTGAAAACCCATTTGTTAGCGAAGTGCTTAGTCAGAAGTCTTATTATGACAAGTTCAGCAAACCACTCAATCCATTACATGAAGGAGAGACAGTGAGAATGCCAATGTGCAAAGGTTATGATCGGATTGGAGTCATGAAGTGTATTTGTCCAGAGCCGAGATCTTACATTGTGGAATCACAAAGAGTAGAGCTAAGGTGGAATTAGAAAGATTTGAGTCCATTGTCCAAGCCTGTACTGCAGTATATAGCCTGTGAGAAAGACTCTTTATCTCAGAGTAAGTTGTCCAGTGTTCCAGCTATAGAGGATGTTCCAGTGAATATCCCTGTTCCTGAGATGAATCCCGAAGTTCCTGATATGAGTGGTTCGCCGAAGACTGTCCGTGCTACTAAACCCAGTTCTGATTACTATATTGTTGGGTCAGGTTGTATTTCCAGACCATGTTATAGATACATGACAACATGGACATGAACATTGTATTGTTTGTAAATGTGTAGATTATTGCATGTCTCATTCCAATATCTTTTTTATGTGAAAGCAATCTATTAAAGAGGGAGGATGTAGAACAATATGTATGTATTCCTTTAAGTAGCTATCCAGGGGCTTGCACAAGTGTATAAATACTGAGCACGTGCAAGCATGACTGTCATTCTGTCGTAAGCTGTTGAGACATAAGCATGTGTGTCTGTGTAGTCTGTCAGTCAATCAGTTTGTTTATATTTTGTAATGCTGCTATCCATCCTGGTGTGTTTCTATGTAATAAAACATGTAAACAAACTACCCCGCCTGTTCGTCATCTGTAGTAAAGAGGAATGAGTGACAATGTGAAACTATTTTAGAAATACGGCCAATATATTATAATATGATCATATCAAATCATTAACATAGGTATACCTAAACACAAGCCAAAAAAGGTGGACTACCAATATTCATTCAGTCCTGGATAAAATAATACCCCCCACCTTATCACCCATATTTGTTTCTTATTGGTTAATATTTCATACCAAACAAGCATATTCGACATTTATTTTTTGTACCAATTTATCAATACCTATAAAGCTAAGCTTAGCTGTAGAGTTTTTATATGCATGTTTAAATAAAAACATTATTGGCTTTTTGGCATTTAACATTACTTATATCTTCTCTAATTCATAGTGTAAAAGATCTTGACGTTTAGCCAACATAAAAGCTGACCACATGCACTGAGTCAAATAAATAATCCATTCTGTATTGCAGGTAGTCAAATGTACAATTTCAAAAATATTGCCCATTAGCAGAAGTAAACCCATGTATTTTTAACTCTATAGAGCAAGCAGAACAGTGCCCACATGGGCTGCATCCTGTAATTTTCATTCTGTCTAAAGTATTTTGTACACTAACCCCCACACCCAATTTATGTTAGACTAACTATTTATTATATGTTCAGACATATGCCCATTTCTATAGCTAAACTTATAAACATCTAGTAATATTATGGAATCCTCCTGATCAGCCGTCAAAACATTACAATGTTAATTTATGATTTTTCTAAAATACCCAGAATAAGAACCTTAAGTTGTCACTAAAGGAAAAAGAATCACATGGTTCTTTGGGTCTATATTAGTACATCAAAGTATTACTACTTCGAATGTACTAATATCGAACCCTTTGCATTGAAAGCTGGAAATAGCGAAGCTGCAAAATATCGAATACTTTCCTAGGGAAAGTATTCGGTGGGCCGTTTCTGCAGCTTCGCTATTTCCTCGACTGTGGAGTGAAGGTTACGGACCGGGTTCAGATAAGTGAGTGAACGAAGGTGAGTGTGTGATAGGGACCTTAAGGTTAGGGAGCGGGTAAGGTGAGTGTGCGATAGGGACTTTAGGTTTAGGGAGTGGGTAAGGTGAGTGTGCAATAGGAACTTTTGGGTTAGGGAGTGGGTAAGGTGAGTCTGCGATAGGGACTTTAGGGTTAGGGAGCAGGTAAGGTGAGTGTGCAGTAGTTATGGACCTTAGGGTTAGGGTTGGGTTAAGGTATGTGGATAGCTAGTAGTGTATGTATGGTTTAGTGTAGGATTTTGTGAAGTGTATGTGTGTAGATTATGTATTTTGGTGTGCTTGTGTTGTGTGTATGTTTGTTGGAACAGCAAAATTTTTCCCTAGGAAGCAATTTGCTGTTCTGAGTGTAAGATGTTGCAGTGTTTCGAGTGAAATGGTTTGATATTAGAACATTCGATGTAGTAATACTTTGATGTTCTAATACAGACCGGATTCTTTTAACCAAAGTTTATAAGCTAAAATCTGCTCAGGCAATGGTCCAGCCAGGCAAGTGATGGTAGGACTGAGTGTTCTGAAAGAAGCAAAATGATGGTTCTGGTCAACTGAATGTTCCCATGAAGGCAGAGGCTTGTATCTTCACAATGGCCATTAGACCAGGGGATGTGGGTTTGTTGATCCCGAAACAATAATACCATTATGAGAAGTTGTTTCCTTGAGAGAACAGATTTTCCACATGAAAAGCATAGAGCACATTTGTGATGATGGGGTCATGCATGCCAGCCAATATAGACTGAGACAAGGGCCATTTAGAGAAACTCCTAATGTCTGTATGTATGATAGCCCATTTATCATCTTTGTCCAAAGAGATGGAAGAGGACCAATTAATGGTCAGCAGACAAAAGGAGACCAACAGAATCCTCCTGTTCAAATTGAACTTAATGTTGCAGTTTGACATCTGTTTCACAAGTTGTCCTAGAACCTAACAAACCAGTGTAGACCCAAGTTAACATGTTTAAGACATTGGATTTATAGGGTTTCGTAGCTAAGAGGAAAGGTATCAAATAGCTATTAAAGTCAATTCCAAAAAACAGTTGGCAATTTTTCAGTTGCCAACATCACTTAAAACTTCATTTGTGGATGCAGCATGATTTTGTGTGCGTGTGTGTGTGTGTGTGTGTGTGTGTGTGTGTGTGTGTGTGTGTGTGTGTGTGTGTGTGAGAGTTATGTATCTGCTGCTATAAAGTAGAATGAAAATGGTTGTTCTAGTCAGAGTACCTACATGTTACATCTCCTCTTAAAGAAGTCCATACTTCTCAATTGTACAGATTTTCATAGAATGCCCATTTTTTGGCTCATATTTTTGGTCTGTCCCTCATACAATTTGTGGTTTTCTAGCCAATTGCTGTGATGATCTGAGGATTGAAGTCACTAAATAATGACATACATTTGAGTTTCAGACTTCAAATCCTTCAGAAAATATATGTTAAAACAAACTATGTTACTCTAGCAACTTTATAAGTTTATAAGAGAAATATTTAAAATATGTCCCTATTTTTTTTGCCTTTGTCCTCCAATTTTTTTGGGCTTTGTCCAGATTTCTTGCACTAAGAGGTTAAGAGGGATGAATACAGTTTAGGTTTTTACCTCAGAATCTTAATATGTGTGTTCCACCTCACATAAAACTCACAGCTCTAGTCAGGTATGTATAATACCAAATATTGCACTGTAGAATTTTTTAAACAACAGCACCCCCACACACACACACACACACACACACACACATCACATTCAGATATACAGACATGCACATAGACTTAAGATTACAGACTCTATATATAGTTACTTAGTTACAGACATAAAAACAGACATATACACAGACAAACAGCAGCCCCACAGAGAAACTCTCACAAATACCAACACAAAAAACACATGTTGATGTATGCATGCACAAATACACACACACACACACACACACACACACACACACACACACACACACACACACACACACAAAACACCCACATGAACACACACAATCACATTCATCAGACACATATCCTTCTCAGAGCACCCTTAAGGCTTAGTTATCATCGGGCACTATTATCTAATCATTGTAAAAACATAATATGTAAGATATTTCACTATAAAATATGCTGTTTCTGAAAAAATAGTAAGAAGAAAGCATTTTCCTATAAAATTACAAAACATACAATAAAAAGGCAAATACACACACAGAAAAATAAAATAAACACAGAGTCCTTTTACTGAATATGATAACGAGCACTGGAAAATAAAGAATCATTAAAGAGGATGAAGGACTTCCTTCTCATCTTCCTCACCGTCCTCTTCCTGAATTGCCAGGCCTCACAACACAGAGATATTTGAATAAATCTAAGTATGGCTTTCCGAGTGGGTATTAGAGGAAAATAATGGACCTTTCAATGGTAGGAAAGGCCTCCTTCTGCAGTATTAAGCCTCACAATACTACTACATAGTCCATTATTTGTCTATAATGCCCATCCTCTCAGGCATTATTGTTTCCTTAATAATCTGACAATTCCGACTGTCTCATCACAAAATATAAACTGTTAAATGGAGTAGACTCTACACCTGGTGCACTAATGATCCTGCTTAATCATGCCTTCCAGCAATTAGAATGCATCACAAAAGGTTTCTCATCCAGAAAAAAAAGGTTATTGTTCCCCTTTACTCATCACTCATTAGACCCATTATAGAATACAACGCCCCTTTTGGTATGTACCTCACAAGATATCTACAACTGGAAAGGCCACAGAGATACCTCACAAAGAGGATTACTGGCTTCAAACAGATGCCCTATGCAGACTGTCTCAAAAAAACTCCAGATTTACTCCGTTGCATATCGCCTACTCAGAGTCGATCTCTGCCTAACATAAAAAGCTATGTCAAACCCAGAGCTGTTGGACATGCTCCACTTAAAGAAATGCCAATCCCTCCAAGCTACACTCTGTAGGGACCTAAACCTTGTCACCACAATAAACAGAACATGCTGGAGGGATAGATTCCTGTCCCAGAGACTTCCCATACTCTGGAACAGACTATCTATCTATGTCAAACAGAGCTCCTCATTAGCACTCTTCAAGAAAAATCTTGATGATTGGATGAGAAATAGGAAATTTACCCTGGGGATCACTTCTGTGGCTCTGCTCGACAGTGGCACAGGAAAATAATTTTCTTGGGTAGTGAAAGCCAAGGTACCTTTCAGGCTAGACTTATATAGGCCCTAGGGCCAATAGCCTAGTAACTACCTATGAACCAATGAAACTATGAGGGTGACCTTGTCTATATTTAGGGGCCGATGCAGTTAACCTTTTTAATGTCTCATTGCAAACAGCAGAAGGTTAACCCTTCCTCTTGTATAGGAAGTAGTTGACATCAAACATCATCTCTCATTGCACAGAATAATGGCAGACAGGACAGAGGACAACTGCAAAGATCAATTGTTTCGGTGACCCCACATAATAATTAACAGTTACTATAAGAAACATGATAGGTACCCCAAAAGTACTGCACAATATTGGTAATATCAGTACCAACCCCAAATGTCCAGCCACAATACTACTAAGCACTATGATGATTGTATACTAAGTTATATATGTTAGTGGCTTTTCTTACAATGCAGTAAATAGACAAGCTGGTGAGGGTGACAGGAATCCTATGTTTTACAGAAATCAGGTTATATCAGTGACCTTACCTAATGATACTGTTCGAGAATGCAGTGTGGGTCCTACCTGTGGAGCAGTAATGTAGTCATACAGATTACCTTATCTAATTATGCAGTTCACAAAATCAGTATTGGGTCTTTTTATGGAACAGTTATCAGGTCATACCAGTGACACTGTGTAGTTGCACAACCCAGTGAAATAATGACACCCTTTGGTAATAACACTCATACCATGTTTAATTACTTCAGAGGAAGGGGTCCCTGCCTTGTCACATATCGCTCCCTAAAGTGTATTACTCAACATGAAATGCTTTCATACTTTTCTTCTAAAGCACTCATGTTACTTCTTTCATTATCATTTCCTGCATTTTCAAACTTGCCCAAGATATGTTTTTAATTTTCAAACACCTCCTCCCGCTCTTAGTATACACTTCCATTCTTTATGCTGGTCTCCACTACTTGTTCTTCTCTGAGTCTCTTTGTCTTCTCATAATCAAACAAGAATTAACATTTTTGTAAATATCTCCTTCTACTGAGGAATTTCCAAATGCACATACTTTATCACTTTAATAAGTTTCATGAATAAATGAATAAGTCACTGAAATTCAAGTGGGGGGGGTGGAGTTGGGGAGAAAGAGAGAGAGAGAGAGTAGACTCAAACCAGGACTGCAAAAGTATTAAATCTTACTAGGTAGAGTGTGGCACAGAAACAGGATATATATACCTGTGTAGCTGTTAAATGGCTCAGATTAAGTCACGATATCACACTGGGCATAATTTGATTGAAGATATTGAAATGACAAATGTTCGTTGCTATTTATATGTCTTATACATCTACAAGGATAAAGCTGTGACCTAAACAACAAAGTCATTTTTAAAGCAAATTTGCAGTGCATACCTGCTGGCTCTGGGTTACGTTATCTACCTGTTTTGTTAGTGACTGAGATTAGAACAGCTGAGGCAACTGAACATCTAGGAGTGCCTATCCTGTGCTGTGCTTGGGAGCATCATAATGTTAGACCATCTGCTTAGTATATGGAAACCTTAAGATCAGCAGAAGGCACAGATTGATATGGAGGATCACCACATACTTGCAGACATGTAAGTCCATCAATGCATGCTTTCTGTGTCCAGTACTAGTGCATGTTGTGTACTTCAGATAGCATAATACATCTATCTGCACCTCTGTCATAGAGAGATAGAGTCTTGACTACAGCTCAGGTAAGGCTAGCTTGATTAGTGATGTGAGTCTTGATGGTATAAACAGTTGGGATGGGCCTGCCCATCCTGAGGAAGGAATGATGGTTCACACCTGATTCACTCTACTGCTCTGATGACAGGGCCCTAGCTGAATATAGGAGTACAATCATGATGAGAGATGCCAGTGCCAGAAAGACATGGGATGGCTACCCAGGCCTGTGATGGTAGCCTGTGTCAATGCATGTAGAGAGGCATACTTGCACTGACTGGGGTCAAAGGCAGTCCCTGCAGTGGTGGAACTGCTGATGTCTCCATCAGGGGAAGTGTTAAGTGAGAAAAGTTGTAAAAAAAAACAGTCATTGTCAAGATGCTGGTGATGTTCCTGTGAACAGTGTATGTCAGCTTAAGGAGAATATTGATGGTTATCAGGCATAAAGGCAAAATTCACGCAGACACACACACACACACACACACACACACACACACACACACACACACACACACACACACACACACACACACACACACACACACACACACACACACACACACACACACACACACAAGCATAATATACCTCAGTAATGGCTCTGGTCCCTGTGACATAGATCATGTCCATCAAAATGGAAAAATGAACGTTATTCTAGGACAGTGGGGGGAATCCCTTAGGCTAATGTGAGTGGCATATCCAAGCATGTTCATACAAATGAAATAGATAACATACCAAAATAAGGAACAGAAAAGAGAAGTTTAAACAGTAATTATAAAATGTGGTAAAATTAAAGTGAATGTGCACAAAATTATTTTTATAACCTGTTCATTATTTCAGGAATTCATAAAAAAAAGAAACATATATACCTGCCGTTATTGGATTGGACTAACAGACACTGAAGTGGAAAATACATGGAAATGGGTAGACGGGTCTCTTTGTAGCTCCTCCAGTGGCGGAACAGCGTAAGTCATGCCTACTGATATGGATTTTTATTCACCATTTTTTATGCATTTCATATTGTAATACAATGCAATACTTTCTAGTCAATAACATGCTTAGTAGATGTTACCTATGACAGAGAATTATAAAAGCATTTTATTCAAACCTAAATGCAAACCATTTGACTATTTCCTGGTAAAATTGTTTTCTGATTATAAAAGTATTTCTGTGAGAAAAAAATAACTGTTTTTTAGAAAGTAACTCTTTAATGATCGGTGAAGGAATTTGTTAAAGGGTTATTGATCACACTCATGTTTAATTAATGTTGGGTAATAAACTGCACCTTTATAGTACTAAATGATTTCTTCCTAGTGTATCAAGAAAAATTAATGTGCGAAAATGAGTGTTCCCACTATGGTAAATGCAAGACAAAGAGAGAGAGAGAGAGAGAGAGAGAGGTCCCAATCATTATTATTCTATGCCCATTTAACAATTCTGAGTAAATTTTAAATTGGTTTCTTAGTCAGACAATAATTGGTGTAATGACCGTTCAAAATTAATTTAGATTTAACTAAATTATACTGACAGTGTTAATCATGCTAATATTGCTACACGTGTGACTGCCTCATCCCATTTCCGCAGAACAGCAAATGAAATGTAGACCACATGCAGAGCTTTTGTTCTACTGTAATTTAACGTCAAAAAGAACCCCCTGCATGGGCGCAATTGCACTGCTCAAATAGCATTAGTCCATAGAAAATAGAGAAAGAGAGCCAGCAAACTGTGTCCTGAATAAATTTATTATAAAAAACAACAAAAAATAGACAAACAGACCGGTTTCGGCTGGTATAAATAACACAGCCTTCTTCAGTGCAAATTCAAGCATATCCACATTGTTGTTTAAATATCCTTGGAAAACATCTGATTGGTTTAGCCTAGAATTGTTCATTGAGACCTGGTGGGAACAAACACCCTAATTTAACAATCCTTTTCTTTTCTTTTGAATTTAGAAGAGAGTGCCAACCTGTTTTATTCTGTTTATTACCCTTTATGATATCAATTATCATAAAAGAACATTTTGCAGTTTGATGTGTTAGGTGATGTTTGTATAAAGCATTATGGACCTTATGATTCTTGATGTTACTAATGTGTTCTGAGATTCTAAATCTTATAGGGCGTGAAGTTTGCCCTACATAGAAAGACCCACATGTACAGGTAGCCAAATAGATCACCCAGTCAGAGCTACAGTTAGCAAAAAAGTTAATATCAAAAACTGTAGCGGAATTCCTACTGGAAAATTGTCTACTTTTGATTATTCTATTACAATTACTGCAACGGCCACATGGGAAGCAGCCAATCAAAGGTCCCCCTGTTAATGTAGTCTGTATGTATTGAGCTTTACCATCAACATGTTTATGTTTATAATGGTTCAAACAGCCACCTAGATTCTTGTCCTTTCTAAATGAGAAAAGGCATCTATCTGGTATAATAGTAGATACCTCTAGATCATACTGTAGGATGATCTTACTAAATTAACTACAGATCTTAGTAACTTAGAAGAACAGTTAAAAATTAAGAAAATCAAAAAATTCACTAGGGACCAATCTGACTATCAAGGGCCTAACCCCTTTAATAATACTAGTAAACATGTCAGATTTCTCCCACATCAAACACGACTGCCAAAAAGGAAAAGACCCAGGTCAAGACTAAGGAATCAGACCCAAGACAGTGGTTCTTCTACAGACAATCCGTCTTCTTACACTGACAATGACATACAAACTGTGTCAGGCTCACCATCTCCTAAAAGGACTCCTACGAATATCCCTTTAGGTTTAAGTACAAACGGGGGGGAAGAAAACATAACAAAAGCAAACAGCATTCAGAGCCTATTGAAGTTAGCAATACAGAAATAAATACAAATTTCAATAGCAATGTTTTAAACGTATCTGATCATGTGTTAACACCTATGCAATTATCTGTTCTCAATAAAGGACTCACATTCATACCTGGCTTTTTTGTATCTGAAGATGCACTAGCACAAGACGTTGTATCGTTTTGTAGACTACTAAATCTTAGATTGTATTTTGGTGAAAACAACTATGATTATACCTATGATAAATTTATTTATCATAAATCACAATTTGTGCCTCCCATGCATCCCATTGTGCATCAATTTCAAAATAACATTCTCAAAGATCTACATTTTTACAGATCAGATGCACGGCCGAAACCCAATAACATTACACGAGCCAAACAATCAGCTATTCAAAAATTACAGAATAAGAACAATATAGTCATCATTTCAGCTTACAAAGGTGGGGCAGTTGTCATTTTGAGTTGGTCTTATTATGACACTGAAGCCAAGAGACAACTATCGGATAACAAATACTATTCTGAAATGACCATTAACCCACCTTTAGGTTCAAAAAACAAATTGATGATTTTCTGCTTTCTGCCAGGGATGCTAACATTATTGACATTGATGTTATGCACCAACTTATGATTCAGGATCCATCCAATCAGTACATATATTTTCTGCCCAAGATACATAAAGACCCTATTTACCCTCCAGGGACACCCATTGTTTCAGGGAAGGGCTATATCACAGAACCACTATCTTTATATTTAACTAAACAAGTGAAGTCACTTTTATCACTTATAAGATCACGATTACATGATACCACCAATTTTTTACAGATCATTTCTGAGACACAATTGGAACCTGAATGGCTTATGTGTACATTGGATGTCAGTGCCCTCTATACCAATATTCCACATTCAGGGGGTTTGGAAGCTCTAGCATATTGGCTAGATGAAGCAAACCTATATTGAGCTGCGTACAATGAATTTTTGGTGAAACTTGCAGAACATGTCCTTACTAACGGTGTATTTTTCTATCAAGAGACTTGTTATTAGCAAAGAAAGGGTACAGCTATGAGGTCATCATTTGCGCCGATTTATGCTGACCTTTTTATGGCCTATGTCGAAAGGGATCTGATCTATAACAGCTGCAATAACATCTACTTGAACCATCTGGACATTTGGAGACGTTACTTGGACGATTGTTGGATGGTTTGGAAAGGTGGGGCCAATGAATTGTTTAATTTTTTGATATGCCTCAACAACAACAAATGGGGTATTCAATT
This sequence comes from Protopterus annectens, assembly GCF_019279795.1. Classification (NCBI taxonomy): domain Eukaryota; kingdom Metazoa; phylum Chordata; order Ceratodontiformes; family Protopteridae; genus Protopterus; species Protopterus annectens. The sequence continues at coordinate 119,340,924 of NC_056741.1, read as the reverse complement.
TACTGTACATCATGATACTAATACAATCACGTTTTTGAATGTACTAATTAATAGATTACCTGATCATACCTTAGACACCAAGGTTTTCAGGTAACATCCTGAATTTAACACTATTCTCCATGCATCCAGTTTCCATCCACCACATATTACCAAAAATATTCCAAAATCACAATTCCTCAGAATGAAACATATATGCTCCACTGATTCCTCTTTCCAGGAACATAGGAAAGATCTCACAGATAGATTCAGATCTAGGGGTTATAAAATTGGACATGTTCTGCATGCAAGCAACCAGGTCAATAAACTCAAACGGGATGACCTTCTAATTTATCAAGACCGCAACAACAAGGCATCACAACCAATCAGGTTCACTATGACTTTTGGTAGGAATTCGAATAATCTAATACAAAGTGTTCATAGACATCCTACAGTATGATCTAGAGGTATCTACTATTATACCAGATAGATGCCTTTTCTCATTTAGAAAGGACAAGAATCTAGGTGGCTGTTTGAACCATTATAAACATAAACATGTTGATGGTAAAGCTCAATAATACAGACTACATTAACAGGGGGACCTTTGATTGGCTGCTTCCCATGTGGCCGTTGCAGTAATTGTAATAGAATAATCAAAAGTAGACAATTTTCCAGTAGGAATTCCGCTACAGTTTTTGATATTAACTTTTTTGCTAACTGTAGCTCTGACTGGGTAATCTATTTGGCTACCTGTACATGTGGGTTTTTCTATGTAGGGAAAACTTCACGCCCTCTAAGATTTAGAATCTCAGAACACATTAGTAACATCAAGAATCATAAGGTCCATAATGCTTTATACAAACATCACCTAACACATCAAACTGCAAAATTTTCGATAATTGATATCATAAAGGGTAATAAACAGAATAAAACAGGTTGGCACTCTCTTCTAAATTCAAAAGAAAAGAAATGGATTGTTAAATTAGGGAGTTTGTTCCCACCAGGTCTCAATGAACAGTTCTAGGCTAAACCAATCAGATGTTTTCCAAGGATATTTAAACAACAATGTGGATATGCTTGAATTTGCACTGAAGAAGGCTGTGTTATTTATACCAGCCGAAACCGGTCTGTTTGTCTATTTTTTGTTGTTTTTTATAATAAATTTATTCAGGACACAGTTTGCTGGCTCTCTTTCTCTATTTTCTACTGTAATTTAGTCATGGAACTGAATTTATAGTGTTCTTTCCCACAATCTAACATATTAAACTTGAGAAAATTCAGTCATGTTAGCTAATGTTGCAAAAAATGGATATAGGTATTTACTGGTGCTAACTAGCTTGATGACCCAGCCTACTCCAACCTAATCCATGGACCAAAGCTACTGGTAGAACATGTTGTAAGTGCCTCTGTTTGGCAATGTCTGTCCACCATAAAGTCCAGCAGCACTAGATAAATAAATTACTTGCTGACAGGTGTCCAGTTTCTCAGCGTTGGTTACCTGGGATAGCTCTGTTGAGCAAAAACTGGATGTAAGGCCAGTCAACCTGCCAAAAATTAACTAAGGATTGCTACACTCTATTTAACTTTACCAACAGGATGTAGCTTGTAAGTGGATGTCACGATGATGAAGAGGAGGTTGGACATCATATGTATATGAAAGACAAGATGGAGGGGAATGCAGCAAAGCCGTTGTGCTTGGGAACCAGAGTGTGCAACTCAGGGGAATAACAGACTAAAAATGATTTCAGAATTGTCAGAAAACATTGAAGTATACCATCAAAATTAGTTTCAGTCTCATGGAAATCAAATTTCAGTGTAAAAATAGGGCAAGATTTATTATGTGTATTTATGACCCATGAAAGGGTTAAGATAGTGCAGAAAAGAATGCATTCAAGCACCAAATGCAGGACCTACTAGATAAAGCAGGATGAATTAACTTGTTTTGATAATGGGGGACTTGAATGCTCATATTGGTACTGACAGAGAAAAGATATGAAAACTGCCTTGATCTACATGAGTTGGGCAGCAGGAATAAAGAAGGAGAAGCAATTATAGACTTCTGTCTGCCAAGGCTTGATGGTGGCCAACTCATGGTTCAGCAAGAGAGACAGTTACAAGATCACATAAAAGAGACAATAACATGCACCCCAAGAGGTAAAGAAAGAGCACTGGGGTAGAGTTAGAAATTGCAAATCATCCTAAGTGAAGCAGTTGGCCCACAGCATAAACCAATGGTTGTCACAATCAGCTGCAAACAGTCACCAGAGAAGATTCAAAGATCAGCAGAGTCTAGGCTGAACACATGGAAATTAACTGGAATGAAAGCAGAAGAGTTCAAGAAAATACTCAGTGATCTAACACTTCAGAAAGAAGAGGAAAATGATGGGATTAAAGAAGAATGGCAGTGTGACAAAGGGAAATACTGCCAGCCCAGCTATCTGGAATTTTGCAAATAATTCTGTCATTTGTGAACATTGATATGATTTACACAGAAGTGTGTGTAAAGTACTGAGCTAAAATGTAACCACAGCATGCCCTGTTGGAAGAGAACAGGAATGTACCTGCACTATTATGACTGTTTAGATGTATATGTTTAATGGAAACTGGAACACAGGAGGTTAACTTGAAAAAAATTCAGAGAAAATAGCTGAAATTAAATTGTTTCATAACCACGTGATAAAAGAGATGTTATCTCTCAGTTTCAGTGCAATAGCAGACACAATGTAGCTGAAATTAAATTGTTTCATAACCACATGATAAAAGAGATGCTATCTCTCAATTTCAGTGCAATAGCAGACACAATGTCTAGAGCTAGTAGTTTTTTGTATTGTCTTGAAAAATATATAATTACTAGGTTTAAGATGTAGATAAGTGTTTTATTGTTTTATGACTTCCAGGATCTGCAAACAAACTGAGAGATATGTATTTTTCACAGGGAGATGCTAAAATTCTGTTATTTACTGACAAAGGGGGTTTAGCTTGGGAACTGAAGCTAGGTGACAAAAAGTGATGTCATCCAAGCTAACCCAGCAGTAATATTTGATATTAATTGAAAAACTCTCTCAGAGAGAGAATGAGCATTTTGTAGTTTGCTTTGACCTAACAACATCAGCTAGAAACATCTACTCACCTCTGCACTTGCCTTCCTGTAAGTAAGTTTTTAGGACATAGTAACTCTTTTAGTTTCAGATAGGAATATAGTAAAGTATACTTTAGATGTTATCTTTATTCAGTTGAGACTGTCCTGCAATGTTTTAAATATTTCCTGTGATTTTGAACTCTGATGTAACTGATTACTTACTGAGTACTGTCTTGATCTTTTATTATTTATTATTAAATATATTTAAACCTTTTAATTGTGGGTGGTCTATTTCAAGATATTTAAGCTATTAGAGTACTTCCATATCTATATGGTAACACTGTACAGGCCACTCCTAAGTAGTCTTGCTCTTGGTCAGACTACCATTTGGATTAATAATAACATTGCACAGTAAGACTGGACACCCTTTGTTAAGGGCCTTAATGTAGATGATTAAGAGCTGTCTGGTGGCAGTCAGAACTACCCTATAGCCTGGGAAGAACGGGGCATATCTAGTAAACCTGTGCCAGCCTTCCCCAGATGTGTGTGTGTGTGTGTGTGTGTGTGTGTGTGTGTGTGTGTGTGTGTGTGTGTGTGTGTGTGTGTGTTTATATATAAATCAAGTCTCAAAGAGGGTGTATGTGTCAGCTACCTGGGCAGGGACACGAAGCACTGGTTTGACAGAGAGGGTACTGGACATCTTAGTTTGGCTGCTCAGATGAGATCTTAACCCTATAGCTGTCCAAGTGGGGGGTCTTATTGTGGATCTGGAGAAACAGGGAGAAACCAACCCCATATTGACTGTGATCTCTGTGTGTTCTTAAGACGAATTTCATTTTACTGTGTGTGTACGTTTCAACCTCTCAGTGTGTACATTCTCCACTGTTGCCAGTGGTGAAGATTGAGGGTCTTCAATTACTGGGCCAGTGCTGGGGTGTCACATATTAATTGGTTGGCACATCACATCCACATCACATATTAACTGGCTTGTAATGGTGATTTACATATTAGGATTCAATTGTGTGGATATTGAATTCCTGTAGCCTGTAAACTGTGATCCGTAAGGAAGGTGTTTGTAATCTCAATCAGCCACACAGTGAACATTCAGAGTTTCATATCACAATTGTTTTAATTTTTTGTTAGCTTAGTCAGGGAGAGCAGGCAAGCATGTCAGCAGAGGAGTATGGCATGCTGACAAGGAACTGGTTGGCTGGGATGTGCCAGGCTAAAGAACTGGTGCATGCCAATCTGACTAAAGCAGAAATGACTGCAGCCTTGGGAACAGCTCCATTGCAGACCAGCAATCAGGAGGACAACCAGGCTGGCCTTGGAGATGTAGCACTATCAGGAAATGGACAGTGCAACCTTTCCACAGAGGACTTAAAAATCCATCTGGAGTTAAAGTGACTTGAACTGGAGGCCAAGCATTTGGAAATAGAAGCAGCAGAGAAACTATGACATCTGGAAGCTGAGGAGAATGAGAGGCAGAGGCAACATGAAAAAGAAATGCTGGTTCTTTGCCAGGGTCATGGAGGTAATGGAGAAGGGAGTAATTGAACCCCAGAAGCAACAACGGTAAGTACATTTCTTCCACAATTTATAGAGAGGGATAATTTTGATAGTTTCATTCATATGTTTGAAAGGGTATGTAAACAGTATAATGCTGACCAAGGGATCTGGGTACGATTCCTGACCCCCATACTCCATGGTAAAGCTGTAACTGCTATTTTTAAATTGTGTGATATTGATTGCTTAAATTATAATACTGTAAAATAACTGTCCTTTAGAGTGCTTTAACTCCCGAAGCTTTAGAGTGCTTTAACTCCTGAAGCTTATAGGAAAAAGTTTTGTGAGCATAGATGCAAGGCAGATGAAAGTGTGTGTGAATATATTGCTGAACTAAGCACTTATTTTCATAGGTGGGTGAGTGGATGTCATATCAAAACTTTTTAAGGGCTGGCAGAACATTTGGTGAGGGAACAAGCCCTTAGCACTTTGCCAGAGGACAGCAGAATCTGGTTAACTGACTGACAATGAAATACTGCAGATGAGTTGGGGAAGAAGGGAGACCTACACCTAGTAAGCAGGGCATCACTGCACAGGAAAGGGGCACAAAGTCTAAGCAAAACCATGGTGGGCAGCCCAGACAGCCCCAACAGAGTCCATCAGTAGCAGGGGAAGCCACTAATCCAACTACACATCCAGGACCAAGTGTTAAATGTTTTAAATGCAACCAATGGGGCCTTGTAGCATATAGATGTCTATGGAGGCAAGGTGGGGAACAAAAGGTGGGAGAGCCAGTAGGTGGGAATGACAAAATGCCAACAGTAAGTAGTCTTGAGACAGCAAAGGTACCAAACTGGTAGCCTGGGTGAGACCCAGACAGACCGTACACTTGCAGCCAGGACTGGTGAGGTGGTTACTTCAGAGAGTGCACTACCATGCAGGAGTGAGACTGAAGGTGAGCCACAGCTATCTGTGCATACTGATGTACCTTTGGGCAGAGTGACTGTAAGGGCAGATGTGAGTAGTAGTACGCAGGCTGAGAGTGAGGCACCATTGTCAGAGAATACCAGACTTCCATTGGAAGGGAAGCTGGAAAGGGTTACAATGATAGCAGTAAGACAGGCTCAGCTCTCAGACCCTATATTACAAAGCAGAGGTAGCCAGTGAGGCTCCTGATTCTCAAGGGGAAGGGGAATCTGTATACTGGGACAAAGGGTTACTCTATAGAATGTGGAACCCAGAGGGAAGGCTAGAGGGTGAGAGAATATAGCAGTTGGTAGTACCCAAAGCCTACCATCTGGCACTCCTAGCCATAGCCCATGATATTCCCTTTGTAGGTCATAAGGGCATAAAGCATAGGAAGAGACATATTATGCAGAACTTTTATTGCCCTTGGATTTCTAGAGATGTAACAGGGTACTGCAGTGCCTGTGAGCAGTGCCAAAAGGTAAGCAAGGCAGGAGTAAAGGGAAAGATCCTTTGATGCCATTGTCTGTGATTGAGGAGCCATTTCAGAGGGTAGCTATGGATATTGTAGGGCCTCTAAGTACCCCAAGTTTCACAAGGAAAAAGTATATCCTAGTGGTAGTAGATTACGCTACAAGATACCCTGAAGCAGTAGCCCTATCCTCCATTGAGTCAGAAAAGTTGGCAAATGCTTTGTTAGAGATTTTCAGAAGGGTAGGTTTCCCAAAAAAAATACTGACTGACAGAGGTGCCAATTTCATGTCAGATTTGCTGGCTTGTCTGTGGAAGCACTGTAGAGTGAAGCACCTAAAGACCATTCTTTGACTAATGATCTTGTAGAGAGATTAAACTCTACACTCAAGACCATGCTACAGGCATTTTCAGACCAGTTTAAGAGGGAGTCAGACAAATATTTGCCCCATCTGTTGTTTGCTTGCAGAGAGGTTCCCCAGGAATCCACAGGTTTTTCACCCTTTGAGTTGATGTATGGGCATAGGGTGAGAGGGACCTCTAGATTTCATTTGTGATGAGTGAAGAGAGTTAGTGTGAATCCCACAAGGAGTCTGTTGTGGCATATATCCAAAACCTCAGGACAAGGCTCAGGGAACTCATGGGCTTGGCCCAGGAGCACCGGGCAGAAGCTCAACAGCAGAAAAAGGTTTGGTATGACAGGAATGCTCAAGTTAGAGAGTATACTGTAGGGCAGCAGTTTATGGTTCTCATTCCTGTCAGACACAACAAGCTGCAGACAGCTTAGAAGGGACCCTTCAGGGTGGTAAGGAAAGTCAGTGATGTTTACTACATGATAGAACTGCTAGGCAGGAGGCAGGGTGATAAATTGTACCATGTTAACATGATGAAACCTTACCATGATAGAGAGGCCTTTGTGCTGAATATTAGCAGTGGATGGCAAGAGGAGTCTGAGAGGAATCTGGTGACTGATCTCCTCAGTGAAGTTTGGACTGACACCTCAGTGGAAAGGGTAGCAATGTCCCAGCAGCTATCCCCTATCTAGATTCGAGAAATCCAAGCAGTGTTATAGGAGTTTGGGGACATCCGCACTGGCAAACCAGGGTGCACCCTCCTGGTGTAGCACCATGTGGATACAGGATCTCAAAGGCCTGTTAAACAGGCATCTTATAGCATGCTTGAGAGAGTCAAACAGACTCTGAGGAAATGTTGGAATTAGAGGTAATCCAGGAGTCCAGCAATCCCTAGGTTTCCCCAGTGGTGCTGGTACCAAAGAAGGATGGAAGCACCAGGTTCTGTGTGGACTACAGGACATTAAATAGTCACACAGAGTCAGACGCTTACCCCATGCCTAGGAGAGATGAAGCCCTAGAGCAGCTGGGGGCTAAGTATCTTACCACTATTGATCTTACCGAGGGTTACTGGCAGGTGACCTTGACTCCCAGTGCTAGAGAGAGAGGTCAGCCTTTCTGACTCTTTTTGGCTTGTATGAGTTCACAACGATGCCCTTAGGATGAAAAATGCCCCTGTGACTTTTCAGAGGCTGGTAGGTCATATCCTAGCAGGAGCAGGAGATTTTGCCCTTGCTTACCTAGATGATATTGCCATCTACATCTGATCCTGGCAAGAGCACCTTCAGTATGTCATTGAGGTGCTGGGCAGACTACAGAGACAGGGTTGACCATTAAGCCCACTAAGTGTCAGGTGCATATGGCAGAGGTCTCCTACCCAGGACATAGAGTGGGGAGTGGTAAGATCAGGCCAGAACCTGCCAAAGTGGAAGCAATTCAGCCATGGCTTGCTCCATTCCCAAATAGCAGGTGACGGCATTCTCAGGAACAGCAGAGCACTGCAGAAAGTCTGTCCCCAATTATAGTACCATAGCTGCCCCCATCAAGGACCTAACAAGGAAAAAGAAACCAGATAAGTTAGTGTGGACCCCAGCATGTGAGCAGGCATTCCAGAAGCTTAAAGGAGCTTTAAGAGGGCTCCCTGTGTTAGCCAGTCCAGATTACAGCAAATAATTTGTTGTGCAGGTGGGTATTTCCTACTATGGGATGGGGGCTGTACTCAGCCAGGTTCCCTCAAAGGGAGAAGAGCACCCAGTAGTATATATCTCAGCTGTAGACTCCAACCCAGAGAAGAATGCTATGCAAGCTGTAGAAAAGGAATGTCTAACCATCGTGTGGGTACTGCAGAAACTTCAACCTTATCTGCAAGGAAGGAAATTCACTATAGTTACAGACCACAATCCCTTAACATGGCTACATCAAGCCATCAAAATTCCAAGTATTTAAGGTGGAACCTAGGGTTGTATGCATATGATATGACAATGTAGCATGGAGGTGGGGTAAGCAATGCCAATGCAGATGGGCAGTCAAGACAGAGAATGGGGTAAGGTATTCTCAGATAAACCCAACCCTCTCAAGCAGTGTTTCTCAAGGGTCACTTGCAAAACTAGTTTGAGTTTTTTTGGGGGAGTTAGAAGTGTAACAAAGGGAAATAATAAAAATGTAAACCAAACTCCAAAGTCACACAAAAGGCAAACGAGGTACTTAGAAGTATTACACACTTAGCAGTCACTCTTCAAGAAAAAATCCAGTGATCCAAGCAAAAGACGAATGACATAAATAACGTAAATATTATGGGAAGAAATATCCAGGGAATTGTTATGGCTAGGCTTGTATAGGCCCTAGGGCCAATAGCCTAGTACCAACTTATGAACCTATGAACATAAAATTTAATATACAAAAAACAATAAAAACATAAGTGCTTTCATCCTTAATGTTAAGAACTTCATTAGATAAAGGAGAAATCTCATGGTCCATTTTTAAACACTTGCAATTAAATGTCACAAAGCAGAAAAAGGCACACCCCCTTAAAGAAACAAAAGTAGTTTATAAACTTTTTTTAAAAACAACCTGTATAATAATCAAGCCAACATCCAATAATATAAAAAAGTATGAATAATGCATAAAAAATCAACAATTCTATCTTTCCAATGCTTTAAGTTTAAGTAATGAACTAATAGAAATCTGTTCATTTAAACCTGGCCAAGTCCCCTAAGTTAAGCGGCAACTGCCAGGATAATTCACATTTTTCAAGAATAAGTGATGAAGCCCCACCTCGAATATCAGTTTTTATACTGTCAATTACCATGAATTTAAATGTGTCCTTCATTTTCTAAAATATGGTTACTTAAGGCATTAGTTTCCTTTTTCAACTTGATGTCATATAAATGCTCATATATATGATTTTTTTTAATTTGTGATTGGTTTTACCAATATAAAAACAGCAGCATATAGTACACAATGCAAAATATATAACTTTTTCAGAACAACAGTTGTTGCTGTGATGAATATTAACATTAATATTATTAATGTGAAAAACACTGCTCTCATAAATAAATTTACAAAACTTACACATTCCACATTTACTCATATAACCTTTATTTGTATTGAAGTGATTGTTTTTTGTTTCAAAAATGTTTTTAAGATTCCTGCCCTTTTTAAACACAACTGTGGACGTAGTCTCCACATAAGATCGTGTGCCTTTATCTTGGCTTAAAATGGACCAGTTTTTATCTAAAATGTTCCTTAATTCAAAACTATCAACAGAAAAAAACAGTAATGAAGGAATCCCTATAGTCCCTTAGATCTTCTGTATTCATTGTTGTTTCAACACTAGGGCTAAGTACAGTATTGTTTGCACAGTCTGATAAAAGGGGGAGGAAATTACCTCCTTCTCTTTTGTTAACAACTGCTAAGAGAATATTTTCAATTAATTTAAATGGATAACCCCTACACAGAAACATTTGTTTCAAATGATCACATTCACACAGAAATGCGTCCAAGGTAGAGACCATATGGGCTGCATGTGCAAACTGTCCTTTCACAATAGCTTTTTTCTGTTTCAAGGGATGAGTACTAGAAAAATGGAGTAAAGAATTCGAATATGTTTCTTTCCTAAAAATTGAGATCAAAATCTTCTATTTTGATAGTCCTTAGTTAACAAGACATCTAGAAAAGAAATATGATCAACTCCATAGGTGTATGTAAACTTTAAAAAGTTAGTAGTCAAATTAATATATGCCACAAAATCACTAAGATGTTCAGTTGGTCCATCCCATAAAATAAAAATGTCATCCAAGAAATGGGTGTACCACTTAACATATGTAAAATAAGCCGAAGAAAACACAAACTTCTTTTCCACTGTAAGACAACAATGTTGGCATACAGGCCCCCACAAGCTGAACCCATTGCTACTCCTTCCTGCTGTAAGTAAATCTCATTATCAAATAATATAAAGTTGTTCTTCAATGCTATTTCTAGATGGTGTGAATAAACTAAAACATCATCATGTTCAGCTCCTTTCTCATAAAGAAATTCTGAAAACCCTTCTAACCCAGTATCATGGGGAATTACAGAATACAGGTCTTTAATATCAATAGTTAAGAATACATAAGTTTCTTTGAATGCTATCCCATTAATTAAGCCCAAGAAACTCCATTAATCTTTGCAAAGACCAGGTTTTTCAATTTAGTATCTAAAAGTTTTGCAGTTGGGTGTGTGATGGAGCCTTTTGCGTCAACAATGGGACACTTTGGTGGTTGGGAAAGGATTTTGTGTAGTTTCAGTAAACCAAACATAGCAAAAATTCTTGGATGTAAAATGGACAGAAAGTTCAGCAAATCAATACAGATGGAACTCTGAATGAATAGATCCTGAAGTTCATTCCTAATCTTGTTATATGCATCATTAAGCTCATTCATGGAAGATTTTACATAAGCCCTGCCATCCAAAATTTCCAACATTTTGTCATTGTAATCATCATAGTTCATCAAAACTATCCTCCCCCTCCCTTATCTGGTTTCATTACCCTAACTTTATCTACCATATATCTAATTTCTATAAGAGTAGTGCTTTCACCTTTATTTACTTCACATATTTTTTTCTCTGTTAAGTAAGAATTGTGAATGTCCAATTCCCAAATTTTTTCAAATAGCTGAATAATATGGCGGGGGGGAGGGTTATAGTTGCTGGAAATGGCTAAGGGGTTGATAAAATTGGCAGTTTTCAAATTCTGAAATAATACATTTAAATTCAGTTTACGGGTATAAAGTTTTAAGTCCATTAAAACTGTAGAGACATCATAGTAGTGACAGGGCAGAAAGGTAAATCCCTTTGAAAATAAATCACAATATTTCACATCAACAGATGTGTTGGAAAAATTGTATACCTTAAAGTCACCCAAGGAGTTAGTTACAATATCACATGGTGGCATAACATAGGATACTGTTTGAGCAGGAATTGTTTCAAATGAACCAGAACCTTCATGAAAGTCCAAATCAGTCTGTTAAATCTAATCCATGTTTTTCCATCTCTGATAAGGTACTCCCTTCCCCTTGGTGGTGGGTTTCCCCTCTCCTGTTCCAGTATGTATTTGAGTGGTTGGTCTCTACTTGGTTCTCTGTTTGAGAGTACCAAGATTGGTCTTGAGGGAAAGTTTTGTTCTTTATACGCTCTGAGCATCTCAATGGTGGGTATTCCTCTGGGTCTAAAAAAGAATCCCCGGAGCTATTATGTTGAACATTGTCAGTAAGGCTCATACTAGTAGCCTCATGATTGTTATTTGTACATTTGGTACCCCAAGTCTGTGATGGTGGTGGTAGTGGATAAGCGAGACCTTTCCCATATTTGTTTTTATCTCTTTTGATTTTTTTAATCCTTCTGTTCTTTATAGAGTAGACCAACTGGTCAATACTCCTAAAAATATGAAAGTGTTCATATTTGAAATCCTTGTACTGAGCATGGTCACAAATATGTTGATCTATGTCAGTGACAGAACAAATCAAGTCATTAATTGTGAACTCTATATTTTACAATCAATTTCATGTATTCAATACCATGCTGATCAAACAGTTTAATGAGTTCTTTATGGAGTTCAAAGCCTGCTTGCAGACCATTCAGAAACCGCAACATCCGCAACCCTTTAGGGACAATAGTCTTCCTAATACACTCTAAGAAATATGAATTGTCAAGCTGCAAGTATTTAATTTTAGACAGGCTATAATCAAATTCATCAAGCAAACCTTGAAAATTGGTGTTGTTCATATTGGAAGTGTCCATATCATTTTCTTTGGTCAAACGGCTGGAAGCAGATAACCAATCATTTAAGACTGGCACAGATTCTGAAGAATGCTCCTCTGACAGAGGTGGTTGGCCACAAGGAATAGAATTATTCAAAGCATGTACAACAGTGTTCAAACTTCCTTCACCATGGAAAAATCCATGAGATGAACGATAAGCCATGTTTGGCTTGGTAAGAACACTCTGTTGTCTGCTAGAACCAGAAGGTATTGCCGAGTCATCAGAAGGAGGTTCAACTAAATGCATGACATCACGAGGGGGTGTGCTAAGATCAGAGTCCACTATCTGTGAAAGTGCTTGAACAGTGGAAGTCAGGCTCAATAACACTTGTTGAAGAGCTCTGAAATCTGAGTCTTGTGTTAAAAATGATTATTTTACAGGTTGTTTTAAAAAAAGTTTGTAAACTAGTTTTGTTTGTTTAAGGGGTTGTGTCTTTTTCTGCTTTGTGACGTTTCATTGTAAGTGTTTAAAAATAGACTTTGAGCTTTCTCCTTTATCTGAAGTTCTTAACATTATGGATGAAACTGCTTATGTTTTTATTGTTTTTGTATATTAAATTTTATGTCATTCATCTTTTGCTTGGATCACTGGATTTATTCTTGAAGAGTGACTGTTAAGTGGGTAGTGCTTCCAGGTACCACGTTTGCCTTTTGTGTGACAAAGGGAAATAATGCTAGCCCACCTATCTGAGATTTTTTAAATAATTCTATACCATTTGTGACTATTGATATGATTTATACAGAAGTGTGTGTGTAAAGTACTGAGCTAAAATGCAACCACAAGCATGGCCTTTTGGAAGAGAACAGGAAAGTACCCACCCTATTGTGACTGTTTAGATGTATATGTTTAATGGAAACTGGACCATCGGAGGTTAACTTGAAAAAAGTTCAGAGAAAATTGTTGAAATTAAATTGCTTCATAACTATGTAATAAAAGAGAAGTTATCCCTGTTTCAGTACAGTAGCAGACACAATGTCTAGAGCTAGAAGTTGTTTGTATTGTCTTGAAAGAGAAGTAATTACTAGGTTTAACATGTAGAAGTGTTTTATTGTTTTATGACTTCCAGGATCGACAAACATCTGAGAGATATGTATTTTTCACAGGGAGATGCTAAAATTCTGTTAGTTTCTGACAAAGGGGGTTTAGCTTGGGAACTGAAGCCAGGTGACAAAAAGTAATGTCATCCAAGCTAACTCAGCAGTAATATTTGATAGTAATTTAAGAACTGTCTCAGAGAGAGACTAGGCATTTTGTATTTTGTCTTTGACCTAACAACATCAGCTGGAAACATCCACTCATCTCTGCACTTGCCTTGCTGTAAGTACATTTTTAGGACATAGTAATTATTTTAGATTCAGATAGAATATAGTAAAGTATACTTTAGATGTTTTCTTTATTTATTTGAAACTGTCCTGCTATGTTGTTTGAAATATTTCCTGTGATTTTGAACTCTGATGCAACTGATTAATTACTGAGTATTGTCTTGTTCTTTTATTATTTATTATTAAATATAGTTAAACTTTTTAATTGTGGCTGGTCTGTTTCATGATATTTAAGCTATTAGAGTACTTGCATATCTATATGCTAACACTGTACAGGCCACTGCTAAATAGCCTTGCTCTTGGTCAGACTACCATTTGGATTAATAGTAATATCACACAGTAAGATTGAACACCCGGTGTTAAGGGCCTTAAAGTAGCTGATAAGAGTTGGATGGTGGCAGTGAGAACTACCTTATAGTCTGGGCAGAAGGGTGCATAGCTAGTAAACCTGTGCAGGCCTTCCCCAGATGTGTGCGCGTTTGTTTGTATATAAATTAAATCTCAAATAGTGTGTGTGTCAGCTACTTGGCAGGGGCACAGAGCACTTGTTGGACAGAGAGGGTACTGGAGATCTTAGTTTGGCCACTGAGCTGAGATCTCAGCCCTATAGCTGTGGCAGTGGGAGTATTTTTGGGGATCTGGAGAAAGAGGGAGAACCCATCCCTAGACTGACTTTGATTTCTACATGCTCTTAAGGGAAATTGCTCTTTACTGTGTGTGTGTGTACTTGCCATCCTCCCAGTGTGTACTTTCCCCACTGTTGCCAGTGGTGAGGATTGAGGATCCATGATTATTGGGCCAGTGCAGGGGCGTCACAGACAGTATCTCAAAACAGTATGTGTGAGGACTATAGAACAGATATGCAGCAAATACTGGTATGGAAATAAGATACATAAGAAGAGCTTGTGCTGGAATACAGAAGCCCAGGAAGTCATCAAAAGAAAGAAGTAGTGTTGGAAAAAGTGGGAGACAGAAAAGACAGACCATGATAAAAAAAAAATACTGGTTGGCTAACAGACTAAGAAAGCAGTCACAATACCAGCTTCTAGGAAATACCTCAGCACATAGCACAAAGAAGTCATATCACTTTGCAAGAAAAAGACAGAAGGATAAAGAAGAGATGGAGGATGTACTTTATAAAGCTTTTGAATGAAGAAAACTCCACAGATGCTGAACTGCTACAGTCATGGCCTACAATGAAAGAGAAAGTAGGGTCTGTCCTAGAAGAAGTAATAACAGTACCAAGGAAAATGAAACCAAGATGACAGCAGGCTTCAATGATGTTAGAGCAGATATGATTTAGAGTACATTCACAACAGTATGGAGAGAAAGGCATATTCTGAATAACTAGAGAAAAGCACTCATGCCAGTGACCAGGACCAAAGTGGACATTCACAACTGTAGGCAGTATAGAGGTATCAAACTTCTGTCACACTGCAGAAAATTACTGAAGAGGCTGATTGATAAATGAATATGCAGAGTAGTAAAAAGAAAAATGGGAGAAAAGTAGTTTGGATTCAGATCATAATGCAGCACAACCAGCCTGATGACTGTAGTAAGAAAGTTAGTCGAAAAGAAGCTAGACATGAAGAACTAGTGATACTGAGGCTGGGTATGGAGTTCAGGATGCTTATTATGTTCACACTTGGTAAGCACAGGTTTATGCATCTAACTTAAACTTTACTTCACTAGCTGCATACACACACACACACACACACACACACACACACACACACACACACACACACACACACACACACACACACACACACACACACACACACACACACACACACACACACACACACACACACAAAACTCTCTCCATTCAGCCATCATGCATAAATTGAAAATCATCACGTGCTCAGTAACATTTATACACTTGCTGCCTGCTACAGTGGCTGATAAGGTAAAACATACGCAGTGATCTACATCTTCCCTCCTAATGAAAAGAAACCATTCCTGAAGATTTGCACGTCAATGACATTTCAATAACACATTAATTTCAAGTTCAAGCCTTCAGGTATTTCAGATCCAGCTTACAGACTCTCTCTGCTCTGTATACATAGAAATTCTGTTGAGACTTCATAGGAGAAACTTTCCTTGGGGGAAATGTGTGATACAGGAACATCTGATGACCCTTCTGAACTATGTACAGGAGTAGAAGACACAGAAGGTATGCTGTCATCTGAGACTGGAACTGGAACAGATGCAGATACATTCAAAGGACTTGAGTCATTGGCACATGTATCCTGAAATGGTTTTGGTTCAGGAACTGGAAGTATGTGCCTGTGATTCCTCCTATAGTCCATTCCTTCTGCTTGTATGACATAAGACCTTGGTTTATTACAGATGCTTTTTACAAAACCAGCATGATCATACCCCTTGGTTGTTTTCATTCTCACAACTTCAGCTTGAAGTAATGGTCTAAGGGATTTACTGGTCTTATCATAGTACAAGTTTTGTGACTGATGTTTTTTTTGAAAGTTGTGCCTTGACCACTCTGTTGTTCTTTGCATTTGGTAATAACAATTGCTTACTGATTGGTAAAGTTGTTCTAGTCTGGACATTAATTTCTGAGCAGGTGAACCAAGCAAGTTTTCTCGAGGAATGTTTCTGAGATTGAGTAAGCTATGTAAAATATCAGTACCAGCTCTCTTGGATTTATCCAACAAACATTTTATACTCCAAACTGCACATTCAGCTAACTCAATCAATTGTGGATATTCAGGACTACTGGTAATATGAACAAGGTCTCAAGACTGAGCAAATTTCTTAAACTGCTGACTTATAAACTGTGCACCATTGTCAGACATGACTTTGTGCAGACTACCATGGACAGAAAAATGTCTCTTCAATTTTGTAATGACTGTGCTGGATGTCAAATTAGAAAGTAGGTCAATTTCAAGTCAATTTGAGTAAGAGTCTATTAACACTAAGTAATGTTGACCATTCCATTTGAAAATATCTGTGGCAACCATTGACCATGGTAATTCAAGAATTTGGTGTAGCTGAAGTGGTTCTTTTTGTTGATGCAGTTTGGTGCTGTTGCAAACTGAATATCTCCAGACATAGAAGCCAAAAATGCAATGCCTCTTCCCCTTCTTTTGGTTGAATCAGTACCTGGTTGACCACTATGCAAGATTTTGATATATTCCTGTTGTAATGCCTTAGGAATTACCATTTATTGGACCTTTCATTATGATTCCATCTTCCATCATGATGACCTCATCCCTGTAAGGAAAATGCTGTGAATGTCAAGTTGTAAACTGGTTTGTTGTGTTGGCCATCCTTTTTTTTCAAAACAGGTTTATTGTTTTAACATATAAGAGAAATATCATAACAATTTTATACAAGTAATTAAAAATAGGTATTATTATAATATTCAACAAAACAACTAAAGTATTTACAAAGACATCCACTACAATCAGATCAATTAATTAAACTAAAATACCATGCTATTGAAATTAAAATTTTTTAACAAATTTTGTAAATTATCCCATACAATAAAATAAGATGTTTTTCTATTTGTTCTAGTCCTAATTGTGTTTATTTCCATATGGCACACTATATTCATAACATTTTTAAATTCATTGAACGAAGGAGGTGTATCTGAAATCCAATTTCTAGTTATTATTTTCCTAGCCACTGCTAGAATAGACCATAACAAGGGAAGCTTAACCTTTTTAACACTTTGAGGTACAGGTGTGTTGAATAATATAAGAGATTTAGAAATAATGAAATTATCTGTAAAAAGAGCCTGCAAAAATTCATTAATTATGTTGTGTTGGCCATCCTTGACTGATAACATTTTTCAGCATCTGAAGATCTGGATCTGAAGCGGTGTGATTTCTTAGTTCATCAAGGCATAATGACGAAAAATTTCTGACTTTCATGACTTCAGATTCTGCTGTTTCATTTTCATGCTGCTCTGTCATTTGTCTGGGTGCGAGTGACAAAGCATCAGCCAGGTACAAGTGTTTACCCTTTTTATAAACAATATTGAAATTGTACTTTTGCCATTTTAACACCATGCATTGCCATTGTGCTGGGGTGCTATGCATTGGCTTTTTCAAAATTGTCACTAGTGGCTGGTATGTTTGGATAGGTCTGCCATAAATATAATCATTGAACTTTGAACATGCGAACACTACTCTAAACATTCTCTCTCTGTTTGGGCTTAATGCATCTCTGTTTAGAGTTAAATTTATTGATGCATAGGCTACTGTTATGCCTTCTTGAAAACATGCTGCACCAAGGCTGTACTTTGAAGCATGACAAGAAAGAGTTACAGGTTGGTGAACTTCATAATATCTCAATGTGGGTGGACTGGCAATTTTCTGCTTCAGAATATCAAATGCTGTTTGGCGTTGTTCCAACCAGGACCAGTTAACGTTTATGTGTATCAACTCACATCGAGGTGCCAAAAGCTCACTCAAGTCTGGGATGAACTTTTATAAATAGTTGACCATACCTAGAGTACATTGTAAAGATGTGAAATTCTCTGAAACTGGCATTTCAAGAATTGCTTTTGCTTAGGCAAATCTGGTTGTAAGTCAGAAATGGTAAACAAATGTTCCACATAAGTAACTTCTTTCAGTTTGAATTTACATTTCTGAGGATTAAGTTTAAGATTTACTTCACGTGCACAATCTAGACCTTTCCTGAGATTTCTATCATGTTCGTCTTCACCATTGCCTCCAACAATGATGCTGTCTGCTATAAAAGCACATGGATAACCAGAAAAAATTTGTTCCATGGAACACTGAAAGACTTTATGGCAGAATCGATTCCAAATGGCATTCTCAAAATCTCTATCTACCAAATGGTGTACTGAATGTAGTTAACAATGAAGATTTGTGATCCAGCGAAATTGGCCAAAAAGAACTTTTTGCATCTAAGACTGAAAAAACAATGGAATTTGGCATGAGAGCAGCTACTTCTTCTACTGTATGCATTGGATGATGAGTACATTTAAGTGCTTTGTTTAAGTATCATGGATCGATACATATTCTGATATCATCTGAGCTTTTCTTATGAATAACGACCATAGAGGATACCCACTCAGCTGGTTCTTCTCCTGGAGTAAGGACACCTGAATTCACTATTTTGTTAAGTTCTGCTTTTACTTTACTCTGCATTACTACTGGAATCTTATGTGCTGGTCTGACAACTGGATTTACTTCATGGTTTAACTTCATAGAATATGTAACTGGAAGTTTACCAAGCTCATCTTTGAACATATAAGCATATTCACTAAAAATATTCTGTGTAAAACTATTGTTGTTCTTCATACTTATATGGTAAACCTCTTTATTAAATTAAATTAATCCCATTCTTAGACTGTCTTTGAGGCCTAACAGTGACTGCCTATGTCTTTTGACTACATAAAACTGCAGGTCATAGCTGTTTCCAGCAGAATGGCATGAAAGAACTACTGTGCCATCAGTTTGAATCTCTTCACCACCATAAGCAACCAGTTTTGCACATTTTGCCTGAATCAAGTTTCTCACCAGCTTTTACGTTAGCCAACATTTGTGCTGATATAACATTACACTTAGATCCAATGTCTACTTTAAGCTCTACAGTTTTCCCATTAATTTGTACAGTGCAAGATATTTCACTCCTTGCTTACAAATGATATTTATTTTATTTTATTTTTACATTTGTTAACTGGGTTAGTCCAACTGGGCCCAGAGTGCCCTTTTTCAGCGGAGACCTGAGGAGAAATGCTCCAGGGAAGTAATTAAAAAATAATAAAAACCTAACAATTCAAGTTGTAATATACTTAACAGTACAAAAACAGATATAAATATACAATATGAATATATACAAAGCAAATGTACAATATTTTGAGAATGCAGTAACAATATGTTTGAGAAATGTGGTTAGCAGTAAGTTATGTACAAGGAATGTAGCAATGCCTAAAATAAATAAAAAATCAGAGTAACATCATGACATAGTACAACAAAGATGCATTTAAAAGTGTAAGTACTAACTGTAGAGAGATTAATATATGTAGACTGTTTAGGTAGATACCAGGCAGATATGTTAATTGAGAGAATAAAAATTCATTAGGTAATTTCCTGACAAGTACATATCCATGCATGTTGGAAATGAATTTTTAGTTGCTTTTTGAATTCACCACTTTTGGTAGTGGAGTGATGGGACATTGGAAGTTTGTTCCATGAGTATGCAATTGAATGACTGTAAAGTATTTTTCCAATATTTTTGTTTGGCTTGGTCATCTGCTGAAGGTTTTGTAGCATACTTCTGAGGCCATGATTGGGTGTGTAGGGTATAATTATACATGTAAGGGTAGGGCAGAAGTTGGGGCTATTTAGGATGCTGTGTACAATTTGTATTTGTGATATTTGAGGCATGTGGGGGAGTTCAGGCCATCTTAACCTTTTCAGAGATATACAAATATGGGATTTGTAGCTATTACTGGCTGCAAATCTGGCTATCTTGCTATAGGTGGTGTCTAGTTTGGTTAAGAGATTATTTTGGAGGTTAGTAAGCATGGAACCGCATACAGCAGGGATGGTAGAATAAATGTTTGAGCCAGTATAGGTCTAGATTTGTTAGGTATATATTTGTTGTTGCAGTACAGAGACCTAGTTTTTGATTGGACTTTTTGATACAGTTTAAGATATGTAGGTCAGATTTTAACTGGTCATCTATAGTAACAGCAAGCAATTTGGTGTTTCAGTAGGTGGTGATAATTGTATTATCTAAGGATGAGATGGTGACATTTTCTTTAGCTGGATTGAGGTTTTTTGGAAGGAAAAGGAGAAGCTTGGTCTTTTTGGGGGTTGAAAAGCAGGTTGTTTTCAGTTAGCCATTGTTCTGCTAGGTGTAGAGATTGTCTGCTGTATTAGCTGTTTCATTGATCACAGGGACATCATCAACACAGAAAGTTTGCTCACACCCCTTAGAGTTTGCTACAGTCTCTGTATGAACTACTTGCTTCTTCAGATACTCTCTTTTAACATAAGTTTGCAACACTTTACACTTGCAAAGCCTTTTGACATGATCCCACTTTTTACATTTGTAACATTGATGACCAAAAGCTAAACACTTTTCCCATTTAGGTTCATGCCTGCTTCCACAGTTATGACAGATAACAATGAGGTTGTACGTGGCACTATCTCTCGGTTTATATTTCTTTCTCATCTTAACTTTCTGTTGCCTACTATCAAAATTCGCACTAGCAGATAATGCAAATGTGCTTTTCTCATTCATAAACATCTTTGTATGTTTTTGTGTAATCTCCTGCATTTGACAAATCTCTATGGCTTTGCTCAATGTTAATTCATTACCTCAAAGCAGAATCTTTCTCACTGCATCACTATTAACATCACATACAAGATGGTCTTATCAACTCATCTCATAGATGAAAAAAAAAGCAAAGTGAAAACATGTAGATTTGGTAAGTGAGTAATATATGCTGCAATTGTTTCACCAGGCTTTTAATTTCTTGTATAATATTTGTGCCTTTCCACTGTAATATTTATTTGAAGATTACACATTTCTCTAAATTTATGTTTTAAGCACTTAGGGACTTCCCGTTTTTCAGCTCGTATCACAATATGGTGGTTTCCCCTCCACTGAATACACAGCATGTGCACACAGAAATGAACGTTCTCACTTAATGGCCTCTGATCCAACCAAAATAAGAAGAATAAATGCTTTTGTACATCCGTCTTTATCAGAAAATGCAATCTATATGAAAATATTGTATCCTTGCTCAAACACTTTCCAATTCACTGCAATATTATTATCAAACACCAGCGATTCAGGTCTGAGAAATCCCTCTGCCATAACAACAAATTGCTTTTAAACATAAGTATAGACCTGGTACTTGCAATTTTGTTCAAGTGCACAACAATCTCTTTGAAAATGCTTTATTTTAACACTGCAAATATCTCAAACACTGTGGACATTTCAGACACTTTGAAAAATCTTAGTTACTGCAAAAAAAGTCATATATTGCGAAAAAAATCCTGACATTTTAGCCTTTTCAGACATTTTAAACACTTCGGAGATGATGTCCTACACTAATCATAATGTCACTAGTTTGGACATTTTGAATAACTCAGTAATTATTCTGAAAATGTTGAATGCTATGCCAGATGTTTGGTAACTAAAAGTCATTTAAATGAATTTAAGTAACTTTGAATAACTGTCAACCTGTTTGAGAGTTTGCTCCTGTATATTACTCCACTTCTAACTGGGTACCTCATGGTTTGTGGGCTGCTTCAACTTTGGATCCCATTCTGACACCAAGTCACATGTCTTAAATGAGACACTGAGGCTGGGTATTGAGTTCAGAATGTTTATTACATTTACACTTGGTAAGCACTAATTTGTGCATCTAACTTAAACTTTACTTCACTAGCTGCGTACACACACACACACACACACACACACACACACACACACACACACACACACACACACACACACACACACACACACACACACACACACACACACACACACACACACACACACACACACACACACACACACACACACACACACACACACACACACACACACACACACACACAATCTCTCTCCATTCAGCCATCATGCATAAATTGAAAATCAGCACATGTTCAGTAACTTTTATACACATGCTGCCTGCTACAGTGGCTGATAAGGTACAACACACAGTGATCTACATGCACATCTTGGTTCAGCTGGGAGCCCACTGCTGTTCATACTGGTGATACATTCCATTAGCAAAGAGGTGGGAGGGGACAGAGCAAAAAAGCTGCTGTATCCAGACAATGTGGCATTACAGGCAGACTCTGAACAAGAACTTCAGCAAATGATAGGAGAGTGGAATGCAAAAATAAAGGCACATGGAATGAAACTGAGTACAGACAAGATAGCTGTCATGGCAGCAAAGGGAGAAATCAGAAAATGAAAACTGAGATAGAAGGGAAAACAGTAGAACAGTATAATAATTTGGGTATCTGGGCATTATGATTAAACAAAGTCTGAATGAGATGGTCAGAGCTTGAATCAGAGGGTCTGCAGTCAACTGGCAGAGTGTCTGGGATAAAATGTAACAAGAATGTCAAAGAAACTGAAAAGTAAGGTCTACAAAACACATGTGAGACCAGTTCTACTAAACGTTGCAGAGACCTTGGTAGGGAAGGAAAGGCAGCTGAGGAAGCTAGAAGTGATGGAGATGAAGTGATTGAGATGGAGGGTAGGATGCACACTGTGAGACATTTGAAGAAATGAGAACATCAGACTATCTCCAATTGCAGAGAATGTCAAACAGAACCAATTACAGTAGTTTAAGCATGTGTGCAAGAAAGCAGAAGACAATGTGGTGAAGAAGGTTTTGGAGCGAGGCTGCTAGTTTATTTGGGGTCTGTATCAGTCTCCAAAAAACCTTTCCACCAAGCATTACATCGTCAACGCCTATTTAGCGAAAGCCACTTCCACAATTCGCTGAATACTTAAAGGGTAAACAAATATTTGCCCTGCAAATCAATGGACCCAAATCTAGCTAAACCAAACCCACCCATGTGGGGGTTGCTCCCACCATACCCCCTAACTAAATAAACCAACTCCAAGGTTGCACTACAGTGTAGAAAAGGGCAAAGTTGTGTACTTGGCCAACTACGTCTTTTGATCTGTAAGTATTCAGCAAATCACAAAAGTGAATTTCACTGAATACGGGTCGACAATGTAGCATTTGGTGGAAAGGTCTTTTGGAGAACTAATATAGACCCATTTAATCTATTTTAATGTACTGTCATGAAACAGGTTTGTCAGGAAACTTTCTTACCTTCCTTATATTTCTTTTCTGTGAAAAACGTGCTTAAAAAATATTAGTTATTTAGCTAAGTGTGATTTAATTAACTAATTTTGTGCTATTAGTGGCTTGGGCAAGTACCACTGAAAGTCATTGCTCAGTAATTTTTTTCATAAACACTGTTCTTTATTCACTGGCTCTTCCAAGCTCCTCTAGTTGTTTTTCAGGCAATCAAAAAAGCATCAAATCTTTGTTCCAAAACTCAGTGTGTTAACCAGAAACCAAAAATAAATAAATAAATAAATAAATACATACATACATACATACATACATGCATACATACATACATACATAAATAAATAAAATAAAATGGAACAACCATTCTGACAAGATGAGATGTACCAGGATAATCCAAGAAGAAATTTATTTTGTTTATTTATTTTATTTTACATTTGTTGACCGGGCTAATCCAACTGGATACATGTCCATTTTCAGTGGAGGCCCGGGGAGAAAAGCTCCACATTCCAGAAAAAAGATCACGATAACATAACTACATTACTAAGATTTAACAAATGTAACTAGTAAATACATTTTAGCTAAGAGAACACTAGTAAATACATTTTATCTTAAGAGTAAGGAAAAAGTATTCTAAGCTAACAAATCATGTATGGATATACATACAACCAAAAACAGTAGGTAAGTAACATTGAGCATTATTTGAACTTTCAGTTGGTTTTACAGACAAAGATGTCAATAGAAAAGGAATAGCTAGTTTGTGTGAGTGAGAAGAATAGGGTCAAGAGACAGTGGAGGAAGTTAGTCTGGGTTTGCATAGGGGCATAGCCAGTGAGATTTAAGCTATGGTTTGAGCTTGGATTTAAATTGGGTAGTAGAACGTAGGGAGGTAAGATCAGTAGGGAGGGAGTTCCAGGTTTTACCCGCCATGTTAGAGAATAAATAATCTCCAGCCAGGTTGTTGGTTTTACATATCTTTACCATTATTTTGTTTGAAGAGCGCAGGGTTTTCAGGTTATTGTAAGGGGTGAGTAGATTGGTTAGTATTGGAGTAGATGTAGGATGGAACAGTATCTTATAGGCAATAGTTAGCTGGTTTGATAGGATAAGATTTGGCAATTCTAACCACCCTAGTTGATTAAGATAGTTACAATGATGGGTTCTATAGGTAGAGCCAGTTGCAAATCTGGCAATATTATTGTAGGAGCTAGCCAGCTTATTCAGATTGCTTTCACATAGTTTGGTATAGATTGGGGACACATAGAGCAGGGTTGAGATAAGATGGGTCCGGGCAATAGTGGTCCTTGCTAGTGGGGTAAGAAAGGGTTTGATCCTATAAAGGGAGCCTAGTTTTTTGTTTACTGTTTTTATAGTGTTGTTAATATGCGGCTCAAAGGTGAAGTGGTGGTCAATTAGTACTCCAAGTAGTTTTGTAGTAGAGTCTGGAGATATGATTGTACCATTGCTAGATGTGATTGTGAAATGTAGTGGGGGGGCTCTGCAGGTGGGAGTAAATAGTAGCATTTTTGTTTTTTTGGGTTCAGGATGAGACCGTTGAAGGAGCCAATTCTTTACTGTGTTAAACATGTCTTGGGTTAGGGAATGCAGTTGTGAAAGTGAGGAGGCTGAGCATATTAGTGTAGAGTCATCCGCATATTGGATACAGGTGGCTTGAGGTAGAGCAGTGTGTAGGTTGTTAGTAAAAATAGAAAAGAGGAGAGGACCCAATATGGAGCCTTGAGGGACTCCAAGGGCAATTGGTAAGTGGGACGACAAGTTGTTTTCCCACAGTACAGACTGTTGCCTGTTATTTAGATAGGACTGGAACCATTGAATAGCAAGTGGATCCAGTGAGAAGTTGCCAAGTATGTTTATGAGTAGCTGGTGGTTGACCATGTCAAAGGCTTTTGACAGATCAATGAAGAGGACTGAGGAAAGAGTGTTACTATTACGGTTTTTATTAATGACATCTGTGAAGGAAAGAAGAGCAGAAGAGGTGCTGTGAAATGGTCTAAATCCACGTTGGCAGGTAGCTAATAGGTTGTTTGCTAGGAGATGGTTTAGTAGTTGCTTATAGGTTCATAGGTTCATAGGTTCATACTAGGCTATCTGCCCTAGGGCATTTATAAGCCTAGCCAGAGTGTCTATGGCTTTCGCCACCCATTTTAAATTAATTTTGCTATGCCCTTTTTCGAGGTTAGTATACTGTGCCTCTGTCTAACAGTGACACAGAAGTGATACCCGGGGTAAACCTATCATCTCCCATCCACTCATCAAGAGTCCTCTTGAAGAGAGTCAATGAGGGACTCTGCCTAACCTGGACTGGGATTTTATTCCAGAGTGAAGGGAGCCTCTGGGTTATGAATCTGTCCTTCCAGCATGTCCTATTTATTTCAGTGCTGAGGTTCAAGTCCCTCGAGTGCATAGCTCGATGGGATTTGGATTTTCTGAGGTGCAGCATGTCCATTAATTCCGGGTTGGACTTCTCCATGATTTTAGCCAGAGGGGATAATATGGCTATAGGCCTATAGTTAGAAAAGTCTTTGGAATTACCACCTTTATGCAGGGGAATAACATGTGAGATTTTCCAAATAGTTGGAATAGTTCCTTCAGAAATAGTTATGTTAATGAGGATGGATAGGGGGTAGGCTATAGTGTTGGCTGCTTTTTGCAGGTATTCTCCAGGTAATAGATCAGCAGAGAGGGTGGTGGGTTTAAGTTTTTTGATAAGGGTGCAGACAAAGGATGTAGGAATGGGTTGGAATTGAAATATCGGGGGGCTATTAGGGATAATATTAGAAGGAGATGCAGTGTTAGTGGATAGCTGACTGGCCAAAGATTGAATGTGTCTGTGAAGAAAGTGTTAAAAGAATTGGCAATTTGGTTGGGGCTAAGGAGATTGGAGCCTGAGGGGGTGGGTGTGATTGAGTGACCTGGGTGCAGGAGTTTGTTTATACCTCACCAGAATTTTTGAGGTTTGTTTTGGTTGGTCTGTTGGAGTTGGCAGTAACAGTTTCTTTTATCTGACAATATGGCTTTTTTAGTTTCATTTCTTAGTTGTCTAAATATTAGTTGATCTGCCAGGTTTTTGGTTGTACGCCAGGTAGCCCATTGTTTGTTTCTATGGAGGATTTTTTGTTTGGTAATTTTGGTGAGCCAAGAGGCTGGTTTAGACCTAGTTCTTACTATTCGAGTTGGGGCATGGTAGTCTAGAATGGTTAAAAACTTAGAGTTAAAGTATTTAACAGCATTGTCTAATGTAAGGTGTTTCAGGGGTGACCAGTTGCAAGCTACAAGTTCTTTTTGAAAGCTCTCAGTGTTAAAATTTTTATTACATCTTATTTTCTTATATATGGTTGGGTTTGGGGTATCAGTCTTATACCTGATTTAGAAGATGAGTGAGTGGTCACTTATATCTTCTGGAAAGTTTCCTACTTTATAAGATTGGTTTTGACTGTTTGTAGGAATCCAATCTAGGATGCTGTTGTTATTATTGTTTATTTGTTCTAGTAGGGAGTGTAATGTTTTGTATAAAACCATGTAGGTTGATGTGTGAAGAGGGCTGTTCAGATGTGCAAGACATCCAGTTTATATTAAAGTCACCAAGTATTATGGTTTCTTGTGGGTAGGTGGTGGACAGCCAACTTAGGATAGCTTCTAAGGTAGTGATATTTTTGCCTGGGGGAAGGTAAATACAGATTATATAGATGGATTTAC